>NC_133394.1:144085342-144385342 GCF_047511655.1 Castor canadensis
AGATGGGATCTCTCCTTGAATAGATGCTGCCGCCCTGAAAGTGAAAGAGAAAATGTCAGTACTGGTGTATGACACCTACTTTCAAAAATCACATGCTCACTGCTGAAATTTTAAATAGTATAGAAAGTTATAAAGTGTAAAGGAAAAGTTTCTTAGTCTCCCTACTTCCACTTTACAATGAAAGTCTCTCAGTTGATAATGAGTTGTCCTTTCAAGAAAGTCACTAACACACACACGCACACACACATACATACACACACAATCACTCACATCCTTGTATGTAAGCATGTGGAATGCAGCTTGCTTTCTTTGCCTGACACATGTCCTAGACGTACTTCCATAGCAGTACATGTGGAGCCAATTCATGCTTCCTTGTGCATGAAGTTTCATTGTATGAATGTGTGTATGTATGTTGTGTTAGCCAAGTTCCTTATTGACGAGCAAGACATCACCAGAGTTTAACTGATGACCAGAAAGGGCCTGGCTAAAATTGAATCCTGCTTATAGCAAATAACATCTCATATTTGGAATTTTTTTTTTAGACAGAAATGACTGAATTCTTTTGAACCAATTAAGACATGAATTTTTTAAAGTTTAAAACCATCTTTGGTTCATAATTGGTTCAGAAATAAATCCTATTGCTCTGGATTAGTAGCCAGGTCTTTAAAAATACCTAACTCATGACTGGGAGTGGTGGTACATGCTTATAATTCCAGCTACTGGAGAGTCAGAGGCAGGACTATTATGAGTTGGAGGTCAGCCTGGACAAAGTTAGCAAGATGCTATCTCAAAACCAAAATAAAAACAAAAGGGCTGGGGTGTCATAGCTCAAGTGGTAGAGTAATTGCCTAGCATGCTGGGCTCAGTCCTCAGTACCACACACACACACACACACACACAAAGTCTTGCTCCATTTGAACTCTGGTAGCCTCTTCTTTTTTTTGACAAATGCTCCTCCTGCTGGCAATTGTCTACAATTGCACTTTTGATTCAGTGTCCCAGACTTGGTTCACTCTAAATTGATCATTGTTTTTGCTTTTAAGTATTTAAATAATTAACATAAAGATATATTTATTTTACTTTTAAGAAAATAAAATAACACATAACTAAATGTAGTAATGAGCATCTTCCACCATCCTTTTCCCGTTCTACTCTCTTCTCTAGAAGTAACCAGTTAGCAGTTGGGGATTCATTTTCTGTCTTTAACTCTGAAGAGAGGATAATGGGACCTACCCACGTTAGTTTGGCTCTTGTCAAAATGACCACAAAGCACAGAGGCTTAAAGAAGATAGATGTTTATTTCTCTCAGTAACTGCAAAGGGTTGATTTGGTGATTTCATGGTACAAGAGGACCCTGCTCCTGCTGCTCTACCAGTTGAAGATGGCTTAACACTGGAACCAGACACCAGCCAGTAGGAAATGGAAAGGAAATGCATGTACCTCCCTTTCAAGAGCCTAGCCCAGAGTTTGTAAATATCACTCCCACAGCAAGAAAGGAGGATGGGAAGTACATTCATTATTCTTGGCAACCAAGAATAATAGAACTCAGCCAAACTTCAAGGGTTTTATTATAAATGAAGATGGGAAAAGGGGCCGTTATGGGGTGGGGAGCTATTTATGTATGAATGTATCTATCTATCTACCATCTATCATCTATCTCCCTGCTTATCTTTCTATCTATCCAAAGAACTAGTTAAAAGGATGAATAAAATATTCTATGTCTTGCATACAGCACAATGCCTTGCATACTGTTGAGATACAGCCCTGATTACTTCTTTTTCCTGTGTAGATGGAAAAACGGATCTGATGGGGATTTTTGTGGGGTTTTTTGCAGGGTTTTTTGTTGTCGTTTTTTAGTGCTAGGGATCAAATTCAGAGCTTTAAGGCATGCTACCACTGAGCTACACCCCAGCCCCTGAATGCCTGAGCTTTCAGGAGAACTCCTATATCCAGCTGCTATGAGAAAGACAAAAAGGAAGTTGATGCAATCTCCAAACCAAGTGAGGCAGACAGAGAATGCAGAATGAACTACAGCACAGCTAGGAAGAGTGAGGATCTATGATTAAATTATGTACAAAGTCCTTGGGAGCAAGGTGAAGGAAGTTCTTCCATCCACTCAGAGAGCCAGGAATGCCTTACAGGAGAAGAAACATTTGGGCTTAATAGATAGAAAAGAAAGGGAAGAGATTTCAGGTACAGGAATCAAACCAAAACAACAATAAAGCACTATATTTTACCCACACACAGCACGGTAAAACAATGACAAATAAATCCAATCAAATCCATCAAAACAAAAAAATGAACAAACACATTTATGTATGGCAACACATGTGCTTGTTTGTGTCCTGAAAACGTACAGGAAGAGATTGACCCCAATTGTAAAGGCCATTGCTTTGAAGAAATAGAAGTTGAGCAAAAAGAAGTGCTCTTATTCATTGTTGATATGGTTAACTATTTGAAACAATCTCCCTGTCTGCCTACAGGCAATAAGGTTAAACAAATCATGATACTTGCACACAGTAGATTAATACAGAGCTGTTTAAAAAGAAAGAGGTGCTTAATCATAAGATGGAGGCATTTTCTAGCTCTGTGTACTTGAGCTCTTCTTTTTTGGTTAGTTATTTATTTTGCAGTGCTGGGAATCAAACCCAGGGCCTCATGCATTCTAGGCAAGCACTCTTATCACTGAGCAAGACCCTAGCTCTTTTTAAACTTTATTCTACGTGTGAGAGCATGCAATGTTTGTCTTTCTGTGTCTGACTTATTTCTCTTAGCATAACGTCCTTCAGGTTTACCCATCCTGTGGGAAATGGCAAGATCTCCTTTTCATGAGGCTAAATACAATTCCATTGCATTCATTATATGTATATAAACATATAATTTGTAATATACACACATACCCATTCATCAAATGGGCATTTGAGTTGTTCGCACATCTTGACTACTGTGAATAGTGAGTGCTGCAATGAACAAATACACAAAAGTGAAGAAACAGTGGTTACCATAGCAGGTGTATAGAGGAGAAATAGTGGTTACTATAACAGGCATTGGGAGAGAAAATGAGCAGATGTAAGTGAAAGGATACAAAAAAGCAAATATATAGGATGAACAAGTTTACAGGTCCAATGTACAATGTTAATATGTATTATATTGGAGATTTTGTTAAATAAGTAGATTTTAGCTGCTCTTGTCACAAAAAGTAACTATGTGAGATGACAGATATGTTAATTTGTCCGATTATTGCAGCTATTTTAGTATCTATATGTATCCCACAACATCATGCTGTAAACCACAAAATATACAATACAATTTATCTTTTAAAACATAGCTAAGACTGCCAAGTGAAAAGAAAGGTCCAGAATTCTATGTATATATATTATCATTTGTTATGACTAGTATAAGGCAACTCTCTCTCTCTCTCTCTCTCTCTCTCTCTCTCTCTCTTTCTCTCTCTCTCTCTCTCTCACACACACACACACACACACACACACACACACACACACACACACTCTCACAGCCACACAATACTCTAGAAGGATACACAAGAAACTAGAAACAGTGGTCACCATCGGTCAGGGAATCTGAGTGGCTCAGGAATAGAGGAAGAAAGTTTGTTCACTTCCTTGACCCTTTTATAGTTTTAAATCTTCTCATGCATATATATTAACTTTCCAAAAAGTGGAATAAGAATTCAAATTAGCATTAAGGAATAAATGTTAAAAGGTCCTCTTTCGCCTTTCTCCTAGAATTTCTAATAAAACAAGTTGCTGCTGGAGCAGATGGTGGCCATCAGGCCACCGCTGCGTCTCAATTCCTTGGAAGAGTTTGGTTCAGCTCGAAGATGTCTAGGCTCCAGCACACACCTCCTGGCTCATGACAGTAGGGATTCAGGGCAGAAGAGCTAAACTGACTCTGCAGCTGCCACTTTGGAGGGCTGGTAGAAAATCATATCATAAGCACTAGTGTTCTGTAATACTCAGGATCTTAGGAGAGAAAGATTTGAGTTAAGACATTCACTTACGAATTTAAGGCACAGTCAGGGTGAGTGCTGTGGTCCACGCACTTTAAAAGCTTCACTGGTCTACAGAAAGAAAATAATATTCAAAGAGATTGTTTAAATAACATCTGTCCAATCAAACATTTATAATATGTTTGAACAGTCCTGGACATAGAATGTCTCTGGAACATGCAAACTATTCCTTTTTAAAATATTAACTAGTGTTTATTCAGCACTTACTATACACCAAGAAATTTGATTATATATTTTATATAGATCATGTCAATAGGCAAATAAAGTTGGTACTATTTTCATTTCTTACAACAGAGAAAGCTGACCACAGTGACCATCCCAAATTCTCATAGTAGTGAGTTAGACAGCTGAACTTGAACCTTACAGGCTGAATCCAGAGCCTGGAACTTATAACCTCTTCCATGCACATATGACGTTTTTTTGGAAAAACTTCTTGAGAGGTGGAAGTTTGGACCTGAAATATATATATGGATGATGGCCAGTGCTCAGGCTTCAGCAAAGAAAGCTCCATGGCTCTGCACAATCAAGGAGGAAGGTACAAAGTTCCAGGGCAGCCAGGAGGGAAGGAAAAGCAACAATGGAGACAGGAATAGGTGGCAAAGACACACAGGCCATGAGATAAGAGGCAAGCCAAGACAAAATTTCTATGGCAGGATGACTGGAGAGAATTCAGAATGGAGACGTTACAGTACCATTCAATGGCATACTACGTGCTCCCTCTTGGACTTACTTACCTACATTTCAGTAAAGTCTACTCTACATACATATATGCTGCTGGTGGGTTTTGAGATGGGAGCCTCACTGTGTTGCTCAGTCTGGTCTTAAACTCCCAAGCTCAAGCACCTTCCTGCCTCAGCCTCCTGAGTAGCTGGGACTGTAGGTGCAGTGTAGGCACATATTTTTATGAGAGTAGTTGTTATTGTTTTATGCCCCCAAAAGGCTGAGTTTCACTGAGTTTGGTTCAATACAGTTAGCAGAAACCAACCAGGAGATAAGGGAGACTATGAAAAGGCCTCACCAAAATTAGCAAGAGTCTTGGAGAGAATTTTCTGAGTTAAGTTAGGGGCTACGGAAGGAGTTAGGACACCTAACTGATGGCTGAAATGTTGACATGGAATCATGTCCTGTACTGCCGACATTAATGGAATGACTTGTGACATATAACACCCACATATGGCACTTGTTGACCTATAGAGCCCATAGCTCATAGAAAATGACAAATCTGGTTTGACCATTCAAAACCAAGAACTCCCCACCCTACATATCGAAGGAGTTGATGATGCATAAACTATCTTTGGTAGTTAATGACACAATAACCCAGTTTTCCAGGGCTGACCACTCCCATGTCCACAGACCCCACTAAAAGCTCGAGTTCTTAGGACTACCAGCGTAGTGCTCCTTCTTGAGCCTGTCCACGGTCTCATCTGGAGAGCACAGTTTGGCTTTGCTTTCACTTTGCATTGTATTAATGAACCTGCTCCTGCTTAAGTCTTTTCTGTGTCTGTCCTTGAATTCTTTCTCTGATGAGACTAAGAACACTCTGGCCCCTGGACTTACTGATCTGAATCTGGCAACATCTCAAATAACACAAGATAGAAAGTAATGCCACCTGAATGCTGAGGGGCAGAGATTCTTGCTTATATGTGGGTTGGAGTTTGGTTTGTCAGCCATTGTCACTTTGCCTTTTACTATATGCTCTGTTCTCTATTACCAATACAATACCCCCACCTTTTCAGCCTATGGGTCAAAAATGAGAACCAGGGGTTGCTGAATCAGCCTTGGAAGAGAAGAGCGAATGCAAGTTGAGATGCAGGACGGCTGGAGGTCTGAGGTGGAAGGAGACCTTGGGCTCTAGCCTGGCTGCCACAACTTGGCCTGCTGACTTCTTAAGTCAGCCTCCTGGGGGAGTTTCTAAGCAGAGCAAAGTGGTTATAATGCAGACATTTAGCCACAATTTTCTTCATCATCGAGTTGGTTTTTTTAGAGTCAAAATGAGTTTTTAAAAATTTTTTTTACTAAAATCCAGTGCTTTGATTCAGGAAGGAGGAGCTTGGTAAAAAGAAGGAAAGCGCTTGCTTCAAGACCACACAAAGCTAGATCCAGACTCAGCTCTGTCCCTGTGAGCTTAGGCCATGTGTTCAACTTCTCTGATTCATCTATCCAAAGGAAATATTTAGGAAACCTTAAGAGAGACAAAACAAACCAATGACATTACAAATCTAGAGAATGGTTACTGTGAGTAGAGAGGTGACCAAAAAGGGAGGTTGGGGGAGACCCTGGGAGCTGGTTATGCTCTGCTTCATCTGAGTACGGGCTACAAGGTGACCTTGTGAACACTCCTCCAACTGTATACTTAGGTTTGTGCATTTTTCTGTACATAATTTAGATTTCTAGAAAAGGGAATTTGCTTTGTTTTATTTTTAAAAGGAATGATAAACAACATCTAACCTTTGAGTTTCCTGTGAGCCTTAGCGATAACATATGACTAAAATGGCACAGAGAACAACACTTCAGGGGTTCCTTCTTTGAGGAAGTGGAGTGGGAGGGAGTGATCCACATTTCCAGAGGACTTTGCTTGGCTGGGCGAATTATATAGCTTTAGACGGCAGCTAGAAATGACAACTGATGTCATTTCTACCTTGACACACCCGCAAGTGTTCAAGAATGCCACTAAATCCTTGTAATGTTGGACTTGAGCCCCTGAAATACCAGCAGGCCTATACACTTAGGAACTGAGGCAGAGAGGAGCAGAGGCAGGAATTCTAAGTCCAGGGGAAGACTTACAACTACCCCAGGGTTTCAGCCAAGCTTTTCTCAATGTCCATGAAGCAGGAAGGCCCTCAAATGATACCTGAGTATAAGTACATAAAGTGCCCGGCCATGGAGCGCTCACTAAATGGTAGCTACTCTTATTTTCCTACTGGTCTATGGTCAAGATATACCAGTCTGTAAATAGCTCAAACAAACTCCTACCTCAGCACTTTTCATGGATAATATTTCATAGAATCCAAAGATACAGGCGCCACAGGCCATGGTCTTCTGTTACCACACAGAAAGTAAGGGGAGGAGGAAACTGGGTGTGGGCAAATGATAAAGTTCTGCTTGAATGTCCTTTAACTGTCATTAAAATGAATTATGAGAAGAGGGTGGGACCCAGGTTGAACCCTGGTCAAAAGATTCTTCCTACACCCTTATTCAGAGACAACCCAGAAGACACAATTCTGTGTCCTTTAGAACTGACACAAGCAAAACAATTTTAAAGTTTTAAAGTCCACCCTCTCCAAAGTCACCACTGCACCTTGGTGCACCCTGGTTATAGGTAGTACCACTTACAGGTGATCATTAATACAGCTGTACTGGAACCCCATAGACTTCAGTCTGTCTTCCAGGATTTTCACACTGCCCTCCCCACAGGATTCCCTAAAACATGAAAACACATATTTTAAAAATAAATAAAAAGAGGAGGATAAAGAGGAATCTGTTCTAAGATAACTAAAATTCTTTTGACTATGTGTTCCTGGATTTTCTTCTCTTAGATAGAACATGGGAAAGTCTCTGGTCCAAAAAGTACTACTTCTAGTAAACCTGCAGAATCAGTTAAAGGATCTCTGAAGACCCAACATGGGATCTGAAGGTGGGAGGGCCAGGGATGGTCTGTGCTCTGCTGTCTTCACAGGTTATCATTCATAACCCTGCCAGGTGACACACATCTGTGATGTGCCCAGGAGACAGAACATGTTAACAGTGAAACCTGTTCAAGCTACAGTTTGTTAATGTCAAGGTTTAAGTAACAACAAAAACATACAAATTTTAAAATGACAGAAAATGCAAATAAATGAAAAAAAATCACTCCAAATCTCACATGCCTAGAGATATCTGTTACAAACATTTTCATGTACACTTATCCAAGGTTGTGTTTGCCATGGTTTCAGTTACCCATGGTCAATCTCAGCTGAAAATTACTAAGTGGAAAATTCCAGAAACAAATGATTCATACATTTTAAATTGCACACCATTGTGAGTAGCACGATGAAATCTCTTGCTCGCCCTCTCCATCTCACACAGGACTTGAGTCATCCATTTGTCCATTGTGTCTGCTCTATATGCTATCTATCCATTGGTCATTTAGTAGCCATCTTGGCTATCAGATGAACTGTAATGGAATCACAGTGCTTGTGTTCAAGCAATCCTTATTTTACTTAATAATGGCCCTGAAGCACAAGAAGAGTGAGGTGGGAAGTTTTGGATATAACAAAGGGAAGTTGTGAAGTACTTTCTTCAAGGAAAGAAAAAATGTCATATGCTAAGGTTGCTAGGATCTATAGTAAAAGCAAACCTACTATCCATGAAATTGTGTAGGAAAAAGAAATGCATGCTAGGTTTGCTGACACATCTCAAACTCCAAAGTTACAGCCATAAAAATGAGTGAAACTACTTACTCATTCTCTTCATTTTATCTCATCATATAAGCATGACCACAATATAATAAGATATTTTAAAAGAGATTACATTCATATAAGTTTATTATAGTATATTATTTATTATTGTTTTATTTTGTTATTTGTTATTATTGCTAATTGCTTACTGGGTCTAATTTATAAATTAAACTTTATTCTAGATGTTATGGTTTGTAGATGAAGCACTCTCCCAAAAGGCTTAGTCTGTACCTGGTGGCACTATTTTAGGAGTTTCTGAAAATTTTAGAAGTGGGACCTAGCTAGAGGAAGTAGGTCCCTGGGGGTATGCCCTGGGGAGTTGTATTTTGTCCCAGACTTCCATCTCTTTCCTTCCCCTCGTCCTTCCCTCTCTCTCTCTCATTCTCTCTCTCTCTCTCTCTCTCTCTCTGTCTCTCTCTCTCTCTCTCTTTCCTGTCTGCAGTGAGATAAGTAGCCTCTGCCACAAGATGCCACCACCATGGTCTCCCTTTACATAAATAGACCATAACTCATATAATCAATTCCCTCTTTTGAAGACCTGGGTTGATTAGAATATACATATACATAGTAAAATGGTTACCCTACTGAAAACAGAAGACATGTCATCTCACAGAAAGTCATAAGTTACTTTCTTATGACAAGACTGACTACAATCTACTTAACAAAATTTCTAATACAATTTTATTAGCTATAGTCCTTATGTGTTTTCTCTAAAATCTGAGCAGTCTAAGCCCCCCATTTGTTAGCTCATGACCTGCAAACTCTACCCTGTGACTTAAATGTTACAATGAGAGGTTCTGACTCCTTTTGGAACCTCTCCTGCAACAGAAATGAGCTGAGATGATACTGAATTGCAATGTCCTGATTTCACTATTGGTAGGTTCAAAGGACAAATTCCTGTAATAGATAAATTAAAACTAGTAACTTCCAGACAAAAAGCACCTTCTCATAACAAATGCAACAGTAAGTATGATTTGTCTTCTGGGAAGGGAAATGGATCTTAGTATAACTTATGTAATTTATGGTTTGTAAATTTACTATAATATATAATATATTATGTAGTAAGTAGTTTGTAAATTTATTGCAATCTGTTTCCCAAGACAGTGAATTATAACACCCATTATCTGGGGAGTTTTAGAGGGTCCTAGAGTATGGAAATAGAGAATTTGCTGAGGTTCTCTTAGACATGCATTCCAAGACATTCTCTTGGAACGCTCACATTCTCATGAAACCCACTTCTTGAGTTTGGCAATACTCTCCTCCATGTATCATCATGCTCTGAAGAACAAGACTCTAGCTTGCCTCTGAAGCTCCTGCAAGGCTGCTCAGGTTTCAGTAGATCTGGACTCACTGTTTTTGAACCAAATGGATTCAACTTTTTAAACTTGAGTTTGTGCCAAAACTGCCCTTCATTGGTGAGAAACACAAGTACAAACTCGTGTTTGTAAATTAACTAGACTAGGCTCCCAGAAAACATGGGTGTTAAGAGTTTTGTTGCCCAGTTTTCTGACACCCAGTCATGGAACAGATTGTTCTCTGAGAATAAAGTCTTAATCACATTGTCCCTGGGTTGATTCTGAAAACCCTGGCAAGAGCTGTGGGGCCTCAAATGACTAGAGAAGGAAACTGGTTTGACTTTCACAAAAGCTGACAGAACTCACCTATCCAAAGCTCCCAGATTACTCAGAAAGGAACACCATGTGCCATGGCAGAGAACACACTGGATGAAAGAGGTTTTCTCTCTGGGTTTAGGATTAGCTAGTGGTATTTCTGGAAAATCAAACCTGTCTTTCTCTATACCCACATTAGAACCAAAGAGGACTGACATTCCCCCAAACTGAAAACATAAAATGGACCTGGTCATATCATGTCCAAGAAAAGCATGTTTGAACATTTGCCATCATCAGTGATGCCATCACTTACACATTAGGTCCCCCGATTTCATGCATGACCCAGATTTCAATTCGTGTAATTTTGTCCTTCTGCAAGTATGGAATTTCAAAGTCTGCAAAAAATCTGAGATGAGAAGGACATTTTTTTTTGTAGTCAGTGCATCCTAAAGTATTATGACATTTTTTTCCATTTTAATTATCAGTTGATTTACATATTACTTTTTTAAAAAAGTTTTTAGGTGGGGTTTTAGCTTTTATTTTTAGGTTACTTATTCATGCATTCATCAGCTACTAATGGTTTAACTATTTAGACAAGGCTCTAATGACCAGGTCATTCAATTGTCTTGCTTTACCTGCATTTACAAAAGCAAGCATTAGATTGGGAATTAGGACAATTCTGTCCAGCCACTTGGTATCACCTGTTGTATTTGTTGGTGCTGGAGTTCTTACCCTTTGACGGGATAGGCTCCTGTTGGTTCAGAACCATTCAGCATGACATAAATCACCCCAGAACTATCTCTTGAATACTGCAAGAAGGAACAAGCATTTTCAGCAAACTAAGACATGTCATTTTCCTGTTATGAAATGAGTTTTTAAAAAAATGACAATTCTCAATATGGGAAAATCTGGTATTTCACAAGGCTAGTAGGGGTGCAAACTGGTTTATTTGGGGAAGCAAATTGCTTTCAAATGTCAAAAAGTCACAGACTCAATAATTCCATGTCTGGCATCGTACACTAAGAAGATGATATGAAATGCACAGCATCCTATTAGCTGGAATAAAGTAGCTTAAGCTGCCATATAGAGCTTCAAAATTGCAGTAGCTCCAAACAACGTATGCTCACCCTACAAGTTTACCATAGCCCTGTGGGTTTTTTGATGATTGTGTGTGTTCTCATTGGGGACCTAAGCTGAGGAAGTCTGCCCATCAGCAAAGCTGCTGATTGTCAGGAAGGAAGAGGGAAGATGACAAATCACAGACCAGTTCTTAAAGGCTTTGGCTCACAAGTCCACACACCACTCTCACTCCCACGTCGTTGGCCCATGTAAATCATATGTAAATAATTTCAAGAAGCAGGGGAATGCAAACCACATGTGCAAAAGACAAGCCAGAAATATTTAGTCAGCAGCACAAAGAACCACTGGAAGCATTTTGCACAGAGGTGTGTGGGTGTGACAATGCTTGTAATACCAAAATATGGTAACCCATTTAAACCATTGAACCCCAAGGGGAATGCTGTGTACTTAACCTTGAATACAGCATGGCAGTTAAGTGTCTGAAATATTAATGAGCCATTAGCAAAAATTCACAAAGCATCTGCAATAGCATAGGAAGTGTACACATTCAAAACAAAATGCAAGCACTATTCACAATAGCCAAATTACGGAAACAGCCAAGATGTCCCACTACTGATGAATGGATTAAGAAAATGTGGTATTTTTACACAATGGAATTTTACTCAGCCATGAAGATGAATGAAATCTTATCATTTGCAAGTAAATGGATGGAACTGGAGAACATTATCCTGAGCGAGGTTAGCCAGGCTCAGAAAACCAAAAATCGTATGGTCTCCCTCATATGCAGACTTTAGATCTAGGGCAAATACAGCAATGTGGTCAAACTTGGGTCACATGATAAGGGGAGAGCACACACGGGAGGTATGGGGATAGATAAGAAACCAAAAACATGATAGTATTTGATGTCCTCACTGCAGAGGAACTTATACAGAAACCTTAAAGCAGCAGAGGTCAACATGAGAAGGGGATCAGGAGCCAGTGTAAAGATCAGTTAGAGATGAATCAACTTGGGTTGTAACACATTTGTACATGGAAGCAATGCTAGGAATTTTCTGTATACCTATCCTTATCTCAACTAGCAAAAATGCTTTGTCTTTCTTATTATTGCTTATGTCTTTTCTTCAACAAAATTAGAGATAAGGGCAGAACAGATTCGGCCTGGAAGCGAGGGGGGTTGGGGGGGTGGGGGAGTAGGGGGAGAAATGACCCAAATGATGTATGCACATGTGAGTAAACGAATAAAAAACTGCAAGTTTAGGTGGACAGAGCAGGAGCTCGCTATGTTAAAAATAAATGAGCAAGGCTAAACATGTAGCTCAATGGTTAGAATGTTTACCTAGCATACACAGGCCCAGGGTTCAATTCTCAGCACTGTTAAATAAATTAAAAAAATAAATAAATAGGCAAGCAGAAATCTGGAGTTCCCAAAGAAGAATTAGATTCAGAGAACCCCCCAAATCTCCAGGTCATATTACTACTGGAGCATACAATTTCCCTCGTAAAATGTCTATGCTAGAATAAGGTAAGGCAGGGTGAATTGTGCTACTGAGCTATACAGGGCTGGGTTTACCCCCTAGCAAAGTGATGGTCAATACCAGCTGCACCAAAATGACAATATGCTCCATGTCATCCGTGTCTCGGATTGCTTCCTTATGGTGCTAACAATCTACGTTAAATCCTCAAATGCCAAGGTCTGATAACCTCTATGTTGAAGGGGTTACACTGAGGAGATAGGAAAATGGATGAGTCTCACTTATATTTTCTGTGAGTTTTCATTCTCCATCCACATTGACGATAAGGAAAAATAATTTGAAAATGCAAACAAATACAATGATAATAGACAATGTAGTATATGAGTATCTGCAGTCAGACTGTCTGTTTTCAAATCTTGCATCCCCCATTTACTGCCTCTGTAACCCTAGTAAAGTTGCTTGACCTCTCTGGATTGCATTTACCCTTCCTATAAAAACACCTCATAGGACTGCCATAAAGATGAAAACATTTAAAATAATAACTTAATATCTGGGCTGGGGTATAGCTCAGTAGTATAACACTTGCCTGGCATGTATAAGTCTCTGTGTTTGATCCCAGCACTGCGACTAGTGATAATGATGATAACCTAGTATTTATTAAATATTTATCTGGTAAGTTCCAAGCCCTCTCCTGATCCCTATCCTAGACTGCGCTTCTCATGCTTTGCTACCCTGAGTTCTAAGAGGTCAAAATTTGTGGCACGTCATTAGTTTTCTGTTTTTAAACTGGAGAATGTAGAAACGGTGGTTTGGAGCACACACGTGAAGCCTAGCAGATCCACTAGGTGCAACATATGGTCCCTTCCCATATAATGCTGATATGTCCCCTGTATTATTGTTATGATCGTTACAGTCTCCTATCACGTCCTCCCCCATTAGTATTGGTTTGTGGGTATTTCTGATCCCACATAAAATGTCTCCATAAAATGAAGATTACCTGCATTTTACACAGCAACAAAAAAATCACATTGACTTGAAATACCAAATACACCCATGGTGTAACAGAAATAATGATAGCTATGCAATACTCTAGCTAGAGCTAACATTAACTGAATGTGTTCTCTGTGCCAGGCACTGCAATAAGGATTTAACTCCTTAAATCCTCACAACCTTTTGGAGCAAAGAGAGTAAATAGGATGTTGTGAAATGGGAAAGCGAGGCTCATGGAAATTAAATAATGGCCTGGGGTCTCACTTTGTGAACTCCTCTGTTCCGTGCACATGGGTCACATATGTTCAGCCCCTGAGATATCTAACACAGGATTACCTGAATGGATGCTCTTCTCCAGAAGGAATCCACAGGATTGTTTTCACAGTCTTCTGATGTAGGGCAGGATTGGTAATCAAGTTCTAAGGGAAGAGTGGACAAACACATTGCATTTCAAAGATTATACTATGGAAGCCTTAATTCAGAATATTTTCTAGCTCCACATTTAGCCCGTGCTCTGTACAATGTGCACAAGTTGGTTACCCTACCTGAGCGTCAGTTTCCCCATCTGAAAAATGAGGATAGTAAGCAGAGTAGTTTGAATTGGGAGCTAAGACTCTGGAGTCGGACTGTAGAACTCTGCAGCTAATTAGACATACATGCCTAAGCTTCTTTAACTTTTATGTACCTCCTAAACTTTGCTGTGCCTCAGTTTCCTCATTTGTCAAAATAAGGATTATGTGCTGGTGGGATGGCTTAAGTGGTATAGCATCTGCCTAGCAAACACAAAGCCCTGAGTTCAAACCCCAGTACCATCGAAATCAAAGTAAGGATTATGGTAGCATTCCACGGGGATGTTGCAGGGATTAAGGAGAAAAGAATAAGTGCACTCTAGCTATTGTTGTTTTTGTCCATTATTATCGTTGTCACCTACCTCAGAGGACGTGGGAGATCAAAGGAGATGGACGCATATGAGAGAATGCAGCAGAAATGGGAAGTGCACGGCAAAGAGAAGCTCATACATGTGCAGAAGTCTTACCAGAGGTGTTTTTCTGTCGGCACCAACTCAAGAAATCTCCAACCCTGCCATACAGAACGTCACACAGGGGCATAAGGTGACGGGAATTCTCTGAATAGCTAGTGACAAGAAGGTGGTTATTTTCCCAGAACAGGGACTAAGGAAAAAAAGCAAAAATTAAATTTCACTCAGGCACAATGTCATCAAGACAAGTCAAAGCAACACATCTCTCATGTAACTCTGCCTTGCGGACTGAATGAAGTTTCCTTTTCTTTGCCTTTATTTACCAGTTTGGAGAGTGTTACCATCTCTCCAGTTATTCCAAAGCTCTCATGCAAATGTTAATACAATATTTTGCAGGTAGTACAAAATATATGCACATGGGGTAAGACCCTTGCATTAAAAAAGATCAAGGGACCTGGGTCTGAGCCCAGCTCTGTTGTACGCTTGACGTGTGATCTTGACCAAGGCATGCCACCATTCTTGGTTTCTACATCTGGAAAATGGGGAGCATGACTCCTTCCTTTTGTATTGTAGCTAAGATTTGGAGGATGTTAAGTCACAGAAAGCACTTCCTAGACAGTAAAGTGCCTCAAAAACACATCACTCTTACAGTACACATGATAGTCCCCAGTACAAACAGTGTTTTCATATAACACCATCACAAATAAGAATATCCCCTCATCTGACCCTCAGAAGTCCAATCAGTCTCTAGACTGGAAGGTCTCCAGGAGCTGTTTCCCATTGTTGCATCCTTAACCCTGAACACGATGCCTGGCTTGCGGAAGTAGCCAAGTAAACATTTATTGAGTCAATCAACTAGTCCACCAAATCTAGAGAGGAGAACAAAAATTATGTTTCCCCCTTTACCAACAGGGAGGCAGCAAGGTTCAAAATGCAACATATACTTAAAAATCGTGTTTGGGTCTTTGAACCTCACATTTCCATTTATCTGCCTTTGCAAATAATATACAATGGAAAAAAATCAAGTTAATGATATGTCAGAGAAATGAAAACTCCGCCTGTTTTTAAACTCAAGATACTGTTCTCAGCAACCATTTTATGTAGATTTTCTCATTTGTTTCTATTCTTGGGATTAAATTCAGGTCCTCAGGCTTCTTAGGCAAGTATTCTACCACTTAAGACATGCTCCCATTTTTTTCTACTTTACTCTCTCTTTTTTTTTTTTTTCAGATAGGGGCTCTCACTAACTTTTCCTGGGCTGATCTCAAACTGCAATCCTCCTACCTCTACCTTATTTATTTTCATTTTATCAGAACTTAAGAGTGCAGGTAAAATATAGACATGTGGTTTCCTTAAAGAAACTGGTACTGAACATTTAAAGGAGAGATGTGTCCACTGGAAAGTGCTGACACGGAGGGTTTTCTGAATTACTCATGGTCCAGGCTATGGGACCAGTTAGGATAGAAATTATCCCTAATTATCCAGATTTGGAGAGGCCCAGTGTGAAATGTCTGGCAATGTCCTGAAATCTTTGTAGAGATTCCTGAACTGACCTGATGTCTCAGTGACGCTGTATGATGTTGGGGGCAGCTGACCTCACACCTGACCTGGCACTATCTGCCTCCATAGAGAAAGAGTGATGACGTATCTGAGATAGCTATAGTTACCTTGTCTCTGGGAATGGAGTGCCTGGAGAGGTTAATAAAAAGGTCATAGTCCGAGGGAAGCACAGAGCAAGGATCCTTGTCCAGCACCACCTTAAAGGCTTCCCAGATGGCTGTGCAGTTCTTGTCCCTGTGCAAAAGTACAAGTCAAAGAAAAAAGCAAAACCCAAAACACATCATGATCAATGATCTTCCATTGCTGCAGAACTATATAAACAAAAGGAGAACAAGCTGATAGGGTTCAAGCAATGGATTTCAAAATCTGACATTGGAAGTGTTTCTCAGAAGGTATTGCCAAATTTCTTACAGCTAAATACTACAGCCTTGCCCTAGGCTAACAAAACAAGCAGAAAAGGCCACAAGCTACAAAGTGATAAGTTCAAGTTCAATAAACCACATAACTTCTGGGTTTTAAGTGCCTGTTTATTCTCTTTCTTCCCCCTCCACCCCTGTGTGTGTGTGTGTGTGTGTGTGTGTGTGTGTGTGTGTGTGTGTGTGTTTTGTGTTGTGTTATGTTGTGCAGTGCTGGGAATGGAACCCAGAGCATCAAAATGCAAGTCAAGTCCTCTACACTGAAGTACATCCCCAGCCTTTGCCTCTTTGTTTAAAAAGGAGAGTGGCCCATTGTCCTGATCCTGGGAGCTGTCATCTGGGTGAGGACAGGCCAGCAGGCAAGACTTGTGAAACCAGGAGTGAGTGCTAGGTTTTGAGAATGACTTTTTCCTGGTGAGGCAGAGAGTATGCCTCCAGTGGCAGCCTCTACTGTTGAGGTCCAGGCCACCTTTCAGAAAACACTTCCTACTGCTTTGGTCACTTTTTCTTTCCCATGCTGGCTGATGGGTAACATAGTGCTTTTTGTGTTATTCTCTGTTCTTTTTTTACCTGAAGTGCATCACAATAAAAACAATAGGCACAAGAAAGGGATTATTATGAAAACAGGAAACAAATGGATCTAAAGAAGGAAAGTAAGAACACAGTGTGGGTACAAGGGATACTTAGAAACTATTTTTGCTAAAAAGTACTGACTCTTCACTGACCCACAAATTAATGAAAATGGGATAAAAGCTTAGCATCTCAGCTTCCATTCTGCATCAGTGTCCTTTGCTTTGAGTCTCTCTCCTGAAATTCTCTCAGGATCCAGAAAAGGCAGAACTGATCAACAACAAGGAACGGCACAGCCTCTAAGGATAGATTAGTCCCCAAATGAGGACGATTATCTATAACGATGGGGAATTATGTCTGGGACCAGACTGCTCCCCTCAAGTGATGACAGTGATAACAGTAACAACTCTCAACCCCTGACAGACCCACAACTGAGATATTGATAAACCAGGCCACAATTTACCTAGGACTGTTTAATTATGCAAACCCCTCTCCCGCACCTCAGTCCTTCCTCTATTTAAATCTGAAGCTGGGAGATTCCAAGATGGCAACTGGAGGTAGGAAGCAGAAAGCGTGCTTCCTAAAATAAAATCTTGGAGAGATGCTGGAGATACACCTTACAGGAAAAACCACCGAGAAGAGGCAAAATTCTGACTCCTCCACACCCCCGCGCATAGCATCCCCACTTCACATTAAACAGAGAAACCAGGAGGGCTCCCGCGCTGCCAGACGCCAGCTCCCAGGCCACTTGGGAAGACGCAGACCACTAGGTGAGCTAAGCGGCACATGGTACTCCCACAGACAACCCTGGGCCAGATCAGCATAGCCCCCTGGATAGACTGACCCCCACCCAGGGAAAAAAGAGAAAAAAAACCAAACTGAATAATAAACAACAACAACAAAAAAGACACGTAGCAAAGAGGGTGGGGCGCCCTGAGCACCGAAGGGGGGAGAGGGGCAATCCCTCACAACAAGCCGGCTGGAGAAGGCAGGTGCAGTGTCACCTCCCCCAGTGTGCTTGGAGAGGGAAAAGCTTGTAACAGTGACTGTCGTGCCCAGGAGAACTCTAAGTAAACAAGGCCTGCGGGGCCAGGTGAGTGCTAAGCTCACTCCTGAGATCTACATAAATAAAGCCTGCAGGAACAGCAGGCTGACAGAAGCGGGCAGATAAGCCACAGCCGCAGATAGCCATTCACAGAACTGTCTCCAGACTCTTTTTTTCTTCTCTTCCTTTGATGAGAAAACAACTGAACTATAACTACATGCTGAAAAACTTACTGAAATTGTATTACATTTGAACTTGGGATACTTTGTGGTCTTTTGGGTTTTTTGGGGTTTTTTTGGGTGTTCTTCCCCTTTGATGAGACGACAGAACTACTTCTGAGACACCATCTCCAATTGGAGGCTGAGGGACAAACACCAAAATTATTAATACTGAAACTTTATTGCCTTTGAACTGGAGATTTTTTTTCTTTAATCTTCTCTCTGTCTCTCTAATGCCTGTTTAGCTTACTGTTGATTAGTATACTATCTCTCCCTGTTTATATCTTTGACACTGTTTTGTTTGTTTGTTTGTTTTGCTTATTTGTTTATTTGTTTTTCCCTTTCTCTTTACCTTCTTTGCTTTTCATTGCCTCTTACCCTTCCATTCTCAATATCACCATTGTTATTATTACAAGCTAGAAAATACTTAATTGCACACAGTACAGTGACAGTAACAATACCAAGGGCAATGATGGGAAGACAGAAAAAACAGGGAAACCAGTTTCCCCACAGCAAAAAGTTAGTACAGGAACCAGAGGGAAATGAAGAAAACAGATACTCAGATCCAAACTCAACAAAACAAAGATAAACTATGGCAAAGAACCCAATGAAGCACACAAGAATAATTTGAAAGAAGAAATTCTCCAAGTAATCAATGAGAATTTTATAGAGATGATACTGGATAGGGTCAACCAAAATGTTCAGGAGACACTCAAGAAATTCCAAGACAACAAAAATAGAGAATTTGAGAAAGCACAAGATGAAATAAAAGAAACCACAGAAGCGCTATATAAACACCAAAGTGAAACAAAGAACACGATTAATAAAGAGATAAATGAACTCAGGACAAAAATAGACAACATTAAAGAGGAAACAACTCAGGATATGGAAAACCTCAGAAAAAAGAATGAAAGAGAAATGCAAAAGAAAATGGAAGGCCAGTCCAGCAGAACAGAACAAGCAAAAGATAGAATCTCAAAACTCGAAGATGAAATGATAATTAAAGGAAAAACCGAAGAACTATTAGTTAAACAACTCAAGACCTGTGAAAAGAAAATGCAAGAACTCACTGACTCCATCAAAAGACCAAACTTGAGAATCATGGGCATCGAAGAAGAAGAAGAGGTGCAAGCAAGGGGAATCTGTAATATATTCAACAAAATAATAACAGAAAATTTCCCAAAACTAGAGAAATCCATGCCCATACAGATGCAAGAGGCCTCCAGAACACCAAACAGACCAGAGCAAAATAGAACTACTCCACAACATATCATCATTAAAACAACAAGTACAGAGACCCGAGAAAGAATATTGAAGGCTGTAAGAGAGAAAAAACAAATAACATACAAAGGTAAACCCATCAAAATCACAGCAGACTTCTCAACAGAAACATTAAAAGCAAGAAGAGCTTGGGGTGAGATCTTCCAGGCACTGAATGAAAATAACTTCAACCCCAGGATACTCTACCCAGCAAAACTGTCATTCAAAATAGATGGGGCAATAAAAGTCTTCCATGATAAGCAGAAACTAAAACAATATGTGACCACAAAGCCAACACTACAAAAGATTCTTCAAGGGATTCTGCACACATAAAGTGAAACCCAACATAACCATGAAAGGGCAGGCAGCACCAAACTACAGGAAAAGAAAAAGCAAGAAAGTAGAGAGTAATCTCAACTTAGGTACACACAATCAAACCTTCAAACAACTAAGACAACTAAATGACAGGGATCACCACATACCTATCAGTACTAACGCTTAATGTTAACGGTCTTAATTCACCCATCAAAAGGCACTGTTTGATGAAATGGATTAAAAAGGAAGATCCAACAATTTGTTGCTTACAGGAGACCCATCTCACTGACAGAAATAAGCATAGGCTTAGGATGAAAGGCTGGAAGAAGATTTACCAAGCCAGTGGCCCCCGAAAAAAGGCAGGAGTAGCAATATTTATCTCTGACAAAGTATACATCAAACCTACATTGATCAAAAGAGATAAAGAAGGACATTCCATACTAATAAACGGGGAAATAGAACAAAAGGAAATAACAACAATTATCAACCTATACGCACCCAATGTCAACACACCCAATTTCATCAAACATACCCTGAAGGACCTAAAGCATATGTTAACTCCAACACAGTGGTCATGGGAGACTTCAACACCCCATTATCATCAATAGATAGATCATCCAAACAAAAAATCAATGAAGAAATTCAGATCTAAAATATACAATAGATCAAATGGACCTAGTTGATGTCTACAGAACATTTCATCCAACTTCTATACAATATACATTCTTCTCAGCAGCCCATGGAACCTTCTCCAAAATAGATTATATCCCAGGGCAAAAAGCAAGCCTCAGCAAATATAAAAAAATAGAAATTGTACCATGCACTCTATCTGATCACAGTGCAATAAAACTAGAACTCAACAACAAAAATAAAGAGAAAAAACATGCAAACAGCTGGAAACTGAATAATTCATTGCTTAATGAACAATGGGTCATTGATGAAATAAAAGAGGAAATTAAAAAGTTCCTGGAAGTCAATGAAAATGAAAACACAACCTACCGGAACCTATGGGACACAGCAAAGGCAGTCCTCAGTGGAAAGTTTATAGCCATGAGTGCATATGCTAAAAAGACTGAAAGTTCTCAAATCAATGACCTAATGATACATCTCAAACTTCTAGAAAAACAAGAACAAGCAAATCCCAAAACAAATAGGAGAGAAATAATAAAAATAAGAGCTAAAATCAATGAAGTAGAAAACAAAAAACCATACAAAGAATTAATGAAACAAAAAATTGGTTCTTTGAAAAAATAAACAAGATTGACAGACCCCTGGCAAACCTGACAAAAATGAAGAGAGAAAAAATCCAAATTAGTAGAATCAGGAGTGCAAAAGGGGAGATAACAACAAACACCATCAAAGTCCAGGAAATCATCAGAGACTACTTCGAGAACCTATATTCAAATAAATTCGAAAATCTTAAAGAAATGGACAGATTTCTAGATACATATGATCATCTAAAACTGAACCAAGAGGATATTAAACACCTGAATAGATCTATAGCACAAAATGAAATTGAAGCAGCAATCAAGAGTCTCCCTAAAGACTTTAACACTCCATTATCATCAATAGATAGGTCATCCAAACAAAAACTCAATAAAGAAATCCAAGATCTAAAATATGCAATAGATCAAGTGGACCTAGTAGATGTCTACAGAACATTTCATCCAACTTCTATACAATATACATTCTTCTCAGCAGCCCATGGAACCTTCTCCAAAATAGATCATATCCTAGGGCACAAAGCAAGCCTCAGCAAATATAAGAAAATAGAAATAATACCGTGCATACTATCTGACCACAATGCAGTAAAAGTAGAACTCAACAACAAAAGTAAAGACAAAAAACATGCAAACAGCTGGAAACTAAATAACTCATTACTTAATGAAGAATGGATCATCGATGCAATAAAAGAGGAAATTAAAAAGTTCCTGGAAGTCAATGAAAATGAAAACACAACCTACCGGAACCTATGGGACACAGCTAAGGCAGTCTTGAGAGGAAAGTTTATAGCCATGAGTGCATATATTAAAAAGATTGAAAGATCCCAAATCAATGACCTAATGATACATCTCAAACTCCTAGAAAAACAAGAACAAGCAAATCCCAAAACAAATAGAAGGAGAGAAATAATAAAAATAAGAGCTGAAATCAATGAAATAGAAACCAAAAAAAACATACAAAGAATTAATGAAACAAAAAGTTGGTTCTTTGAAAAAATAAACAAGATCGATAGACCCCTGGCAGACCTGACTAAAATGAGGAGAGAAAAAACCCAAATTAGTAGAATGAGGAATGCAAAAGGGGAGATAACAACAAACACCATGGAAGTCCAGGAAATCATCAGAGACTACTTTGAGAACCTATATTCAAATAAATTTGAAAATCTAAAAGAAATGGACAGATTTCTAGATACATATGATCATCCAAAACTGAACCAGGAGGAAATTAATCACCTGAATAGACCTATAACACAAAATGAAATTGAAGCAGCAATCAAGAGTCTCCCCAAAAAGAAAAGTCCAGGACCTGATGGATTCTCTGCTGAATTCTATCAGACCTTTAAAGAAGAACTGATACCAACCCTCCTTAAACTGTTCCACGAAATAGAAAGGGAAGGAAAACTGCCAAACACATTTTATGAAGCCAGTATTACACTTATCCCAAAACCAGGCAAAGACACTTCCAAAAAGGAGAACTATAGGCCAATCTCCTTAATGAACACTGATGCAAAAATCCTCAACAAAATAATGGGAAACCGAAGTCAGCAACACATCAAAAAGATTATTCACCACGACCAAGTAGGCTTCATCCCAGGGATGCAGGGGTGGTTCAACACACGAAAATCAATAAACATAATAAACCACAATAACAGAAGCAAAGACAAAAACCACTTGATCATCTCAATAGATGCAGAAAAAGCCTTTGATAAGATCCAATATCATTTCATAATAAAAGCTCTAAGAAAACTAGGAATAGAAGGAAAGTACTTCAACATTATAAAAGCTATATATGACAAACCTACAGCCAACATTATACTTAATGGAGAAAAGCTGAAACCATTCTCTCTAAAATCAGGAACCAGACAAGGATGCCCACTATCTCCACTCCTATTCAGCATAGTACTGGAATTCCTAGCCAGAGCAATTAGGCAAGAAGAAGGAATAAAAGCAATACAAATAGGTAAAGAAACTGTCAAAATATCCCTATTTGCAGACGACATGATCCTATACCTTAAAGACCCAAAAAAACTCTACTCAGAAGCTTCTAGACATCATCAATAGCTATAGCAAGGTAGCAGGATATAAAATCAACATAGAAAAATCATTAGCATTTCTATACACTAACAATGAGCAAACGGAAAAAGAATGTATGAAAACAATTTCATTTACAATAGCCTCAAACAAAATCAAATACCTAGGTGTAAACCTAACAAAAGATGTGAAAGACCTCTACAAGGAAAACTATACACTTCTGAAGAAAGAGATTGAGGAAGACTATAGAAAGTGGAGAGATCTCCCATGCTCATGGATTGGTAGAATCAACATAGTAAAAATGTCGATACTCCCCAAAGTAATCTACATGTTTAATGCAATTCCCATCAAAATTCCAATGACATTCATTAAAGAGATTGAAAAATCTACTGTGAAATTTATATGGAAACACAAGAGGCCACGAATAGCCAAGGCAATACTCAGTCAAAAGAACAATACAGGAGGTATCACAATACCTGACTTCAAACTATATTACAAAGCAATAACAATAAAAACAGCATGGTACTGGCACAAAAACAGACATGAAGACCAGTAGAACAGAATAGAGGATCCAGATATGAAGCCACACAACTATAAGCAACTTATCTTTGACAAAGGAGCTAAAAATATACGATGGAGAAATAGCAGCCTCTTCAACAAAAACTGCTGGGAAAACTGGTTAGCAGTCTGCAAAAAACTGAAATTAGATCCATGTATATCACCCTATACCAAGATTAACTCAAAATGGATCAAGGATCTTAATATCAGACCCCAAACTCTTAAGTTGATACAAGAAAGAGTAGGAAATACTCTGGAGTTAGTAGGTATAGGTAAGAACTTTCTCAATGAAACCCCAGCAGCACAGCAACTAAGAGATAGCATAGATAAATGGGACTTCATAAAACTAAAAAGCTTCTGTTCATCAAAAGAAATGGTCTCTAAACTGAAGAGAACACCCACAGAGTGGGAGAAAATATTTGCCAACTATACATCAGACAAAGGACTGATAACCAGAATATACAGGGAACTTAAAAAACTAAATTCTCCCAAAACTAATGAACCAATAAAGAAATGGGCAAGTGAACTAAACAGAACTTTCTCAAAAGATGAAATACAAATGGCCAGAAAACACATGAAAAAATGCTCACCATCTCTAGCAATAAAGGAAATGCAAATTAAAACCACGCTAAGATTCCACCTCACCCCTGTTAGAATAGCCATCATCAGCACCACCACCACCAACAGGTGTTGGCGAGGATGCGGGGAAAAAGGAACCCTCTTACACTGTTGGTGGGAATGTAGACTAGTACAAACACTCGGGAAAAAAATTTGGAGGCTACTTAAAAAGCTGGACATCGATCTACCATTTGATCCAGCAATACCACTCTTGGGGATATACCCAAAAGACTGTTACTCCAGAGGCACCTGCACACCCACGTTTATTGCGGCACTATTCACAATAGCCAAGTTATGGAAACAGCCAAGATGTCCCAGCACTGACGAATGGATTAAGAAAATGTGGTATCTATACACAATGGAATTTTATGCAGCCATGAAGAAGAACGAAATGTTATCATTCGCTAGTAAATGGATGGAATTGGAGAACATCATTCTGAGTGAGGTCAGCCTGGCCCAAAAGACCAAAAATCATATGTTCTCCCTCATATGCGGACATTAGATCAAGGGCAAACACAACAAGGGGATTGGACTATGAGCACATGATAAAAGCGAGAGCACACAAGGGAGGGGTGAGGATAGGTAAGACACCTAAAAAACTAGCTAGCATTTGTTGCCCTTAACGCAGAGAAACTAAAGCAGATACCTTAAAAGCAACTGAGGCCAATAGGAGAGGGGGACCAGGAACTAGAGAAAAGGTTAGTTCGAGAAGAATCATCTTCAAAGTTAACACACATGTACAAGACGAGTCAACTCCCTGTATAGCTATCCTTATCTCAACCAGCAAAACCCCTTGTTCCTTCCTATTATTGCTTATACTCTCTCTACAACAAAATTAGAGATAAGGGCAGAATAGTTTCTGCCTGGTAGCGAGGGGTAAGAGAGGGGGAGGGGGGGAAGGGGGGAGAAATGACCCAAACATTGTATGCACATATGAATAAAATAAAAATTAAAAATATTAATAAATCTGAAGCTCCTGTCAGTACACTGACGATGGGGTGAAATGCCTTCTGTCCTCTTCCCGCACGCAGCAGGTGCACTGATAATCTTTCTCTATCCTCAGCACTGTTTCTCTCTTTGGTGTATTGGGCAGAATGCGACATATTGGAACCCCAGGAGGGGCTTCTGGACTACGATTCCAGTACATGGGCAAGAAAGATGGAAACTTTAAGGCCCCCTATATGCGATTATCTGAAATTCTGTAGGGTGTGGGCTCCAGGAACTCCGCTAAAGACCACACTCTGGGTGAGCTCTGAGGGTCTGGCTAAGCATATGGGGGCTGGCGATGGGCTTCATTCAAACTTACCTGGAGACTGGTATCTACCTGTTCCACGCACACATATCCTCACCTGTAGACTCCTGCCCCACCTAGAGGTCCACAGCCTCCACAGGCTGGTCCCTGTCCCTTAGAGCCCTTGCCCTTCGCCATACACGTCTCACGAAGACTTCCTAATCCTCCCAACGCCCGATCTGCAGACCCTGTGTCCCCTTCCTCGCACCCTGTCCACCTTTGCGTGGCGTCCCCGCCCCGCGCGCCGCGCTCACCCGCTGTGGGCGCTCAGTAGCGCGCTGTACTCGGCACAGCGGCCCAGGAAGATGCTCTGCAGGTGCGGGCTGCTGCCCTCCCCGCTCCAGCGCGCGCCCGCCGCGCCCGCCGCGCCCGCCGCCAGCAGCAGCCGCAGCAGCGGGAGCCCAGGCCGCGGCCAAGGCGTGCGTCCCCGAGCCGCCATCCAGGAGACATTGGCTTCTCCAGCCAGGAGCCTCTTGGACTCCTCCCACTTCCTCTCCCACCAGGAAGACGGTTTCCCGGGGCTGAGATGGGCACCACTCTTGCCCCGACAGCACACCTGCTTGCTTTCTGTCCCCCTTTTAGTTCCAATACTGAGCTTGAGACCGCTCCTGGGATAGGACGATTGCTCGTGGCAGAGTCCTGGAGGAGGCAGTCCCAAAGAAGTGAGGTTGGAGGATAGGTGAGGGGATTTCTGTCATCAGAAGAGAGACTTCTGGCTCCACTATAACTTTGACAGACGACCTCTTTTCCAAGGGCCAATGATGAATGGGGTTTGTTTTCAGGAAATAATAACCACAAAGGCTAATGTTGACTGGGTTATTACTATGTGCCAAACCTACCATAAGCCTTACTTTTCACAACATCCCTCCTAGCTAGGTTTGTAATTATCTTCATTTTGCAGCTGAGTAAATTTAGGAACGCTAATTCATTTCTAAGAGGTTAGAATTCCATTTCCTGTTAGGTGCAAAATCGGAAAGACAGTTTAGAGAGCCAGGGTTAACAGAATTCTCCAAGGAGCGTCAAGTCCTCAGCTCTTACATTAAAGACAGCCCTGAACTCTGAGTGCACAAGCACTTAATAAACCTGGAATTGAGGGTTCTGTAACATTTTATTAGAATTTTTTTGTAACAAAACTTTACATTCTCCTGTCCAGCCTCTCCTTAACTCAAAGTTCACATTCCAGAGATAGGCATTTTCAATTCTTTCAACAATTTTTTTCCTGCTGATATTTACTTCCACATTTCTAAATAACATGGCTGCATGCTGTTTCTATATTATTCTTTGACTTCCTAGTGTGGAAAAGATTTTAGCATTAACACCTCCCCCAGGCATCTTTTCTTACCCTTTATCCTCCCAATATGGTGCTATCACAGCTTCAAATCCATTATGAATCTATCAGCAGATAAATTATTATGACCTTGTGAACATTAATCATGACTGAGCTGATAGCATTCTATGACTACATTTCCTTGTGGTAAGCCTCTAATTAACCCTAGAGATAATTGTCTCTCTTTTCTTCCCCATTTATTTGTTTGCCTGGTATTTTATGTGTACTTAAGATTATGGTCCAACTCTGCAAGACAGAGGCAAGAGGATTGGGAGTTCAAGGCCAGCCAGGACTACAGAGGGAGACCCTGTCTCAAAAAACCAAACCAAACCATCATATAGGGGGCTCTCTGAAGAGGTGTGTGACACATAGGTCCTCTCACCCATTTCAGTAGAAGTAGAGATGGTATTATTCAGTAAAGATCTGTGGAGTAAATTCTTTTGACCCAAAAATCTTTTAAGTCTGTTATATTAAGAAACACTGCTTAAGGTGGACTATAGGGACAGAGATGAAAGAAGGCTGTTGGCCTACCAAAATCCTACAGCAGGAAACAAGCTGATCAGATCATGACAGATGTGTGTATAAGAAAGGACAGCTCTGAGAGTGGGGACACAGGTACAGAGGGCACAGATATGTTATTCCCAGACCTTGAAACCTGATGGAGTTTGCCCATTGGACTTGAAAGTAACAGCTTAGAGACTTTTTTCTTTTTTGCAGTACTAAGGTTTGAACTGAGGGCCTCATGCTTGCTAGGCAGGCACTCTACCACTTGAGCCACTCCACCAGGCCTGAGACTTTTTTCTTTTTTAACCTTTCATTTTCTCCCTTCTTGACAGAGAATGTCTCTGCTTTACCCTATACCTGTTGTGCCACTGTTTTGGAGCCCAGGAGTTGCTTTCTAGTTTCACAGGTCCACAGATAGCTTTGTCCCAGAATGGATTGTACTCAGAGCTGCACCTCTATCAATTTAGATGTGAGATTTAGGACTTTTTAGCTGATGAGACTTAAGATGAAATTTGGGACTTGAGTTGATGCTGTAATGGGTTGGAAACTGTAATGGGGACTTTGAGATGGGCAAACACATTGATCATGTGGAATGGATGAATCTTTGTGTGTGGGTGGGGGGAGCAAAGCATTAACTACAGTAGGCTAAATGGCCTTCCAAAGATGTCAACATCCTAATTCCTGAGACCTGTAAATGTTACCTTACATAATAAGAGATTTTGCAGAAGTGACATAATCACAGAAAGGCTCAAAACCTCTGGGTTAGAGACACAATTTCTCAAAAATAGCAGCCAGAGCTGGGCGCCAGTGGCTTACACGTGTAATCCTAGCTACTCAAGACACAGAGATCGGGAGGATTATGACTTGAAGCCAGCCCCAGGCAAATAGTTAGACCCCATCTCGGAAAAAACCCATCACACGAAAAGGGCTGGTGGAGTGGCTCAAGGTGTAGGCCCTGAGTTCAAACCCCAGTACTGGGCTGGGGGGGCAGCAGCCAGAGCAGTGTTATGGGTCAGTCTCCCAGGCTGCTTCTCTTCATGTGATACAGTGAGGGCCATGTGACACAGAGAGGCCAGGGCCTCTCTTTCAGTGTGTTGCACAACAGGAGGAGCCAAAATTTAAAGAGATTTTGATAGGCCTGCTGACATGTCCCCATCTTCCTCATTGGAACATAAGCAAATGTCTTTAGTAAGGGGAAAAAGGAAAGCTTTTTTTTACCTTTCTGGGATATTTCTAGGGGAGATGTCTCTAGCTTCACTATCTTGGATGTCTCCTGATACAATGTGTGTGTGTGTGTGTGTGTGTGTGTGTGTGTGTGTGTGTGTGTGTGTGTCTGTCAGTGCAGGGGGCCAAACCCAGGGCCTTGTGCATGTTAGGCAAGAGCTCTACCACTCAGCTACAGCCCCAGCCACACACATTCTTAACTTGAATTCAGGGATGTGTAGAAATGTAAGCTGTTCATACAGGAATGTCCCAACACTTTATGTAAAGCAGCAACAAAGAGGAAAAACATCTATTATCTTCAATAGAATAGAAAATCTGAAAAATCTATTACAGTAAGGCTAGGTGCAGTAGCAAATGGAAAGGAATTGCACCCTATTTGGTTTTGTATAGAAAGACCATGCCCAAAGAACCTTATACAGTGGGATCAGGGACTACACACAGAGGCAGAAGCTGAAATTTATTTGAAGATATACTATGCATACTATGTTGCTTAATCACCAGCAACAACATGAAGACACACTTCAATCAATGCAATATTTGGAGGACTGGAGGAATGGCTCCAGTAAAGCACTTGCCTAGCAAGTGCAAAACCCTGAGTTGAAACCCAATATCACCACACACACACACACACACACACACACACACACACACACACACACCCCACCACCACCACCACCACCACCACCATTTTTGGATGCTTAGACTTTAAAGAGGCAAATATTTTTGCCACTCATTTATTATTTTTGGAGATACACCTGCACATTGTAGATATCAGATATATTGAATCATTTGTTTTTTATCAAATGTATACTAATACCAGCTTAAGATGCGTCATGCAACTGGACATGATCTTTGCTTGTCACCCTGCCATCCTGCAATGAATAAAATTATTAAATTGTGTGTTACAAAGAAAAACAAATAAAAAGGTAGAATATTGGAGGACTTGCCTTAATGTGTTTAGGAATGTAACATTTAGTCCTATTTTAGGAATTAAAATAGTAGATAGGGTTTTATAAAACCTAACTCGGCTGGGCGCAGTGGTTGTAATGGCAATGATGATTTTCAGATCAGTCTGGGCAACATAGTAAGACTCTGTCTCAAAAAACTAACAACAACAAAAAACCCTAGCTAATACTCTGGAAGCAATAGGTATAGGCAAGAACTTCCTCAATAGAACCCCAGCAGCTCAACAACTAAGAGAAAGGATGGACAAATGGGACTATATGAAATTAAAAAGCTTCTGCACAACAAAAGAAATGATCTCTAAACTGAAGAGACCACCCACAGAGTGGGAGAAAATATTTGCCAGCTATACATCAGACAAAGGACTGATAACCAGAATATACAGGGAGCACAAAAAACTAAACTCCCCTAAAATCAATGAATCAATAAAGAAATGGGCACTGAACTAAAAAGAACTTTTTCAAAAGAAGAAATTCAAATGGCCAAAAAATACATGAAAAATGTTCACCATCTCTGGCCATAAAGGAAATGCAAATCAAAACCACACCAAGATTCCACCTCACCCCTGTTAGAATAGCTATCATCAAAAACACCACCAACAACAAATGTTGGCAAGGATGTGGGGGAAAAGGAACCCTTATACACTGCTGGTGGGAGTGCAAGCTAGTACAACCACTCTGGAAAACAATATGGAGGCTTCTTAAAAAACTAAACATAGATCTGCCATATGATCCAGAAATCCCACTCCTAGGGATATACCCAAAGGAATGCAACTCAGGTTACTCCATAGGCACCTGCACACCCATGTTTATTGCAGCACTATTCACAATAGCCAAGTTATGGGAACAGCCAAGATGCCCCACTACTGAAGAATGGATGAAGAAAATGTGGTATTTATACACAATGGAATTTTACTCAGCCATGAAGAAGAATGAAAATCTTATCATTCGCAGGTAAATGGATGGAACTGGAGAACATCATCTTAAGTGAAGTTAGCCAGGCTCAGAAAGCCAAAAATCATATGTTCTCCTTCTTATGCAGACTATAGATCTAAAACAAATGCAGTGACAAATTGGACATGGGTCACACGCTAAGGGGAGGACACATACAAGAGGAATAGGGGAAAGGTAGGAAACCCAAAACTTGAAAGTGTTTGATGTCCCCACTGTAGAGGAGCTAATATAGTAACCTTAAAGTGACAGAGGTCAATATGGGAAGGTGACTGGGAAGTAGTGAAGAGGTCTGGTAGAGATGAATCAATTCAGGTTGTAATACACTTGTGCATGGTAGCAATGCTAGGATCTCTCTGTATAACTATCCTTATCGCAAATTAGCAAAAGATGCTATGTCTTTCTTATTATTGCTATGTCTTCTCTTCAACAAAACTGGAGAAAAGGGCAGAACAGGTTCTGTCTGGAAGTGAGGGGAGGTGGGGGGATAGGGAGGGAATGGGGGAGGGGGCAGAGGGAGAAATGGCCCAAACAATGTATGCACATATGAATAAATAAAAAAAAAAGAAATACAATTTGCAAGTGAAAAAAATATATGTTAAGCATACTTTACATAGTTAAGATAAAGCAAATCTCCAGTTGGCTATGATTAAATATAATGGCACTTTTTTGTGCTGCTAAAAATGTCACATTGCTATTAAACTTCCCTTGTCTGTCCAGTTAACTTTATAAAATAAATAAAGTACAGTGTGAGATTAAAAAAAAAAAAAAAACCCTAACTGAGATCATGTCTTAAACCCTTTAATTGCTCTGTTTCACCAACAAAAAGCCAAAGGCTGGATAATGATTTTCAGAGCCCTTCATGATTTGGTCCTTCAATACTTCCTAGTCATTTTATAGCATTTATCTTCTAAATATTATAAAGCTTACCAGGATATAACGTCCACTAGAGAATGATCTTTGTTTTGTTCATTTTTTTATCCCAAATGTCTTTAGAAGAGATTCTAGCCTCTAAATAAGATTTATTAATTTTTTTGTTTAATGAACATAAAATCACTTAATTTTAATATTTAAATATAACAATTAAAATACATGTTACATTAACATTTAAATATAACAGAAAAAATATTACAAAATAACAATAAAAAGTAGTACGATGACAAAAATTAGGTAAGATTGTTATCTAAGGTGAAGAGTGTGGCTGCTGTTCATAAGCTCATTCCACTCTGGAGCCATCTGCTCGTTCCACTCTGCTGCACCATCAAACCCATTCCTCCCTTTGATTTTTTTTTTCATTTTTCTTTTATTATTCATATGTGCATACAAGGATTGGTTCATTTCTCCCCCCTGCCCCCACCCCCTCCCTTACCACCCACTCCGCCCCCTCCCTCTCCCCCCCTCAATACCCAGCAGAAACTATTTTGCCCTTATTTCTAATTTTGTTGTAGAGAGAGTATAAGCAATAATAGGAAGGAACAAGGGTTTTTGCTGGTTGAGATAAGGATAGCTATACAGGGCATTGACTCACATTGATTTCCTGTGCGTGGGTGTTACCTTCTAGGTTAATTATCTTGATCTAACCTTTTCTCTAGTACCTGTTCCCCTTTTCCTATTGGCCTCAGTTGCTTTAAGGTATCTGCTTTAGTTTCTCTGCCTTAAGGGCAACAAATGCTATCTAGTTTTTTAGGTGTCTTACCTATCCTCATCCCTCCCTTGTGTGCTCTCGCTTTTATCATGTGCTCAAAGTCCAATCCCCTTGTTGTGTTTGCCCTTGATCTAATGTCCACATATGAGGGAGAACATACGATTTTTGGTTTTTTGAGCCAGGCTAACCTCACTCAGAATGATGTTCTCCAATTCCATCCATTTACCAGCGAATGATAACATTTCGTTCTTCTTCATGGCTGCATAAAATTCCATTGTGTATAGATACCACATTTTCTTAATCCATTCGTCAGTGCTGGGACATCTTGGCTGTTTCCATAACTTGGCTATTGTGAATAGTGTCGCAATAAACATGGATGTGCAGGTGCCTCTGGAGTAACAGTCTTTTGGGTATATCCCCAAGAGTGGTATTGCTGGATCAAATGGTAGATCGATGTCCAGCTTTTTAAGTAGCCTCCAGATTTTTTTCCAGAGTGGTTGTACTAGTCTACATTCCCACCAACAGTGTAAGAGGGTTCCTTTTTCCCCGCATCCTCGCCAACACCTGTTGTTGGTGGTGTTGTTGATGATGGCTATTCTAACAGGGGTGAGGTGGAATCTTAGCGTGGTTTTAATTTGCATTTCCTTTATTGCTAGAGATGGTGAGCATTTTTTCATGTGTTTTCTGGCCATTTGAATTTCTTCTTTTGAGAAAGTTCTATTTAGTTCACATGCCCATTTCTTTATTGGTTCATTAGTTTTGGGAGAATTTAGTTTTTTAAGTTCCCTGTATCTTCTGGTTATCAGTCCTTTGTCTGATGTATAGTTGGCAAATATTTTCTCCCACTCTGTGGGTGTTCTCTTCAGTTTAGAGACCATTTCTTTTGATGAACAGAAGATTTTTAGTTTTATGAGGTCCCATTTATCTATGCTATCTCTTAGTTGCTGTGCTGCTGGGGTTTCATTGCCTCCCTTTGATTTTTAACTGGGTTCAGACTGAGAACTCCAGTTCACACAAACTAGTTGTTGTGAATGGTGGTAATAATAGGATGTTCTTTCTACTTAGCAAAGGAAAATCCATTGTTTAGTCATCAGCCCCGGCCCCTCCTTCCACCCCTCCTTCCACCCATCCTTCTGCCCACCCAGAACCACAGGATCCCATGAGCCCCCCACATACTCACTCTCACAGACTCTCCAGTCAGCCAGTTTCCATCTACCCTCTCCGGGAAGTGGCTGGAGCAGAAGGCATTGTGAGGGTCCATGTCCCCTTTTCCCTCACTGACCTCTCTCAGATAGAAAAGCACCTTGGCTCTTTCACCACTAACCCAGATTCTTATGTTAAAGAATTCCAATACTTGGCTCAATCCTGTGACCTTACTTGGCATGACATCTATCTCATTCTTTCCTCCACCCTCCTTCCAGAGGAGAGACACAGGGTCTGGGACACGGCTAGGGCACATGCAGATGAGGTCCATCGCACCACCCCCACCCATCCTGTAGGAGCCTAATTGGAATTACCAAACCAATGACAGAATGCTTAGGTATCAGATGGTTACTTGTTTAGTGGCAGGACTAAAAAAGGCAGCCCAAAAGGTTGTTAATTTTGATAAACTCAGAGAAATTCAACAAGAAAAAGAGGAAAATCCAGCTAGTTTCTTGTTCCAGCTCACAGAGGCACTATGATGCCATACAAAAGTTGACCCTGAAACTCAGGACGGGACAATCATTCTTATGACACACTTTATCTCCCAGTCAGCCTCAGATATAAGAAGAAAACTTAAAAGGCTAGAAAATGGCCCTCAGACTCCACAGGCTGAAATTTTAAACATGGCCTTCAAGGTCTATAATTGCCGAGAAGAACAACAAAGGGCTGCTAAGGAAAGGAGAGATAAAGCTAAATTCCAGATGTTGGCACAAGCCCTCTGACAAAGGCCTCTAACCTCTAACTCCCAAGGCCAGGAAAAATCCCAAACACCTCCGGGCCCATGTTTTCGGTGTGGCCTTGAGGGACACTGGGCCCATGCATGTCCTAAACCATGCCACTCGCTAGAGCCATGTCCTAAGTGCAAACTGGAGGGCCACTGAGCAATGGACTGCCCCTCCACCTCTCAAGGTGGAGGGTCTAAGCCCCCTGACCGTCCCTCCTCCCTAACTGATCTTTTAGGACTGGTGACTGTGGCTGATGACTGACAGAGCCCAGGAATCCCTGGCCTGACGACCATAACTTCACAGGAGCCCAGGGTAACTGCCCTCTTCGAAGGTAGGCCTATCTCTCTCCTCATAGATACCAGTGCCACTTTTTCTGCCTTGCTGGAGTTCTGGGGACCTACCAAGCCTTCTTTAACCTCCATAGTCGGGTTGGAGGGAACTCCTACCCAGCCCTTAATGACTTTTCCTTTAACCTGCATACTGGAAGATACACTTTTTACTCACTCCTTTCTAGTCCTCCCAAATTGCCCCACCCCACTCTTGGGAAGGGACATTTTGTCAAAATTTCAGGCCACTCTCACCTTACACCCACCCCCTCTTAAGCCATGACCCATTAACCCCTTGTCTCCATCCTCACAGCCCCTCTTGCTGTTATGGGTGCCCTGCTTCCAAAAGCCCCTCCTGACCCCCTTGCCCTTACCTGCTACACTGGTGGACCCCATTGTGTGGGACCTCCAGAACCCTGCAGTCACTACCCATCATGAGCCAATTATTATTACTCTCAAGGATCCCTCTGTTTTCCCAAACCAACCTCAATATCACATTTCTCTAATCCACTTACAGGATTAAAGCCTATCATCTCAGAGCTTCTCACTAAGGCCTGCTTCACCCAACCCACTCCCCCTATAACACTCCTACTCTGCCTATAAAAAAGCCCAATGGGTCTTTACAGGAACTCCGCTTAGTCAATGTGGCAGTGACTCCTATACACCTGGTGGTGCCCAACCCCTACACTCTCCTGTCTCTCATCCCCGGTACCACCACCCATTTCACAGTCCTGGACCTAACAGACGCTTTCTTCACTATCCCTGTCCACCCACGGTCCCAAAACCTCTTTGCCTTCACCTGGACTGATCCAGATTCTCATACTTCCCAACAAATGACCTGGACTGTTCTGCCTCAGGGGTTCCGGGACAGTCCCCACCTCTTTGGCCAAGCTCTGGCTAGGGACCTCCTTACCCTATGTCTCTCCCCAAGTAAATTCCTCCAGTATGTAGATGATCTCCTGCTCTGCAGCCCCTCTCTCAAGGATAGCCAACAACACACTGCCCTCCTGCTTAATTTTCTGGGAAAAAAGGGATACTGTGTGTCCCTTAACAAGCTCAACTGTCTCTCACCCAGATGACTTACCTAGGCCTAGCAATCTCCCCTACTCATAAGGCTATCACCATAGATCATAAGGCCGTTAGCCTCTATCCCTGCCCACACCACCAAGGCTGAAATTCTCTCCTTCCTTGGCCTGGCTGGCTACCTCAGAGCCTGGGTGCCCAACTTCAGTCTAATGGCCAAGCCTCTATATGAGGTATCCAGGGGTCCCATTCAAGAGCCCCTGGACCCCTCTCGGCCTATGTCAGTTCATTTTAAAACCCTCTTACAAGCCCTGTTACAAGCCCTGGCACTTCGCCTACCAGACTTCACTCACCCCTTTTTCCTTTGCATTTCTGAGAGGCAAGGGTTTGCCCTAGGAGTTCTGGGACACAACATAGGACCCTCCTTCGCTCCAGCATCATACCTCTCCAAACAGTTAGACCCCACAACCAGGGGATGGGCCTGTGGCAGCTGCCTCTCTCTTGATCCAGGAAAGCAAAAAGCTTACCTTTGGGTCCCCCCTTACTGCTTACTCCCCCCATAGCCTCTTGGAAAGCCTCACATATAAGGGACTTTACTTTATGCCCCCCTCCTGTATCCTATCCCTCCAGGTGGCCTTGGTCAAGGATCCCACTCTAACTTTCATCTCGTGTCCCCCACTTAACCCAGCCACTCTTCTTCCTCTCTCTTCAACACCCCTTGTTCACTCCTGCCCCAAGATCCTTGAGGAGCTCCTCCCCTGCCCAGACCACATTCAGGAGGGCACCCTTTCTCAGGCTGACTATACTTGGTTCATTGAAGGCAGCTCCTTCATTCACAATGGACAGTGAAGAGCTGGATACACCATCATGTCTGATTCCACCATCATTGAGGCACGCCCTCTCCCTTTGGGTGCTACTTCCCAGAAGGCAGAATTGACTGCCCTGGCCAGAGCTCTAACCCTGGCAAAAGACAACACTGTCAACATTTACACTGACTCTAAGTATGTGTTTCACACTTTATTGTCCCACTCTGCTATCTGGAAGGAAAGGGGATTCCTAACTACAAGAGGAATTCCCACTATCAATGTTGCCTTTAATAGCCCAGGTCTTAGAGGCTTCAAACCTTCCTTCCCAGATGGGCATTACTCATTGCAAAGCCCACCAAACTGACTCTTCCATAATTACCAGAGGAAATAACTGAGTGGATACAGAGGCCAAGCGAGCAGCCCTCCAAACTGCACCCCAATTGACCATGTACCCTTTACCCCAGCTTCCTCCCCCCCACCAAATTCTCTATCCCTCCTTCTGAAGTTAAAACTCTTCTCTCCTATTTACATAAGCTTTTTCATCCTAACCTTCATGCTCTTTACACCTTTCTATGCCAATCCCTTTCCCTATCTCCAGGAGACATACAATACCTTAAACAGATTACCCAATCCTGCTCAATTTGCCAGCGCACAAACCCCAACTCCAATATCAGACCCCCTCCCTTTCCTACCCACCAAGTCAGGGGATGTCTCCCTGCTGTGGATTGGCAGGTGGACTTCACACATATGCTTCCAGTAAAGAGGATTAAGTACCTCCTTGTATCGGTAGACACCTTCACAGGATGGGTGGAGGCCTTCCCTACAACCAATAAAAAGACCTCCACCATAACAATGATTTTGGTCACAGACACCATCCCACGGTTTGGTCTCCCAGCCTCCATCCAGTCAGACAACGAATTTCCCAAAAATTGGCACAAGCCTTAAATATTCACTGGAGATTTTACAATCCCTATCACCCCCAAACTGCAGGTAAAGTTGAACGTGCCAATCGCACACTGAAAAAATACTCTCACCAAACTCTCCCTTGAGCTCCACCTAGACTGGACAAAGCTCTTACCCCTAGTCCTTCTCCTCCTCCAGGGCCTCCCAAAAAGACCACTCATGCTCAGCCCCTTTGAGCTCCTCTATGGCCGTCCACTCCTCCCTATCACAGTTCAACCAGAACCCCCTAACATTTCCCCCACTCTCCTCAATCCTCTCCTCACTTTTCTTCACTCTCTCCTTTGGTCTCATGCTCATGACCAGTTGCCACAGCCCCTCCCTCCAAATGGGAGATCTGGTTTATCTAAAAAGTACAGCTACACCGGCCACCTACAAGAAAAGTGGAGAGGCCCATTTAAGGTCATCCTTGCCATACTCATGGCTGCTAAGCTAGCAGGATTTCCCTCCAGGGTACATGTTCAAAATCTAAAATTGGCAGCCCCACAAAAGACCTACTAATCTCTTCTTACAGGACCAAACAAAAATAAAGATCTCCTGCCTCTCCAAGATCCTAGAAGATGGAGACACACCCATGGAGACTCCTGGGGTATAGGCCGGAGCCCTATGCCTAGGGACCTGGCATCTCGCCTACTCACTCTTTATACTTCCCCTCTCCTATTCTTTCCTGTCAGTGCCTGTCCACGCTTTTACTCTTTCATATATACACTCCACTCTGAGATTTTTATCTTTCCCACCTCCCAGCACAATCAGCCTCCCTCCTTTTTCATATCTTCTTTTCCCCTACTTCACAGATTGGATAGCCAGCCTTTACCTCCAAGGTACTCTCTCAGACTTTACTCCTGAAGAAATCTATTCATTTTCCAATATTCTTTTTCCCTTATTGTAAACCACACCACCTATGCTTTCACTCTATCCCTTTCTGTGGGTAATTCTTGTCCTCGTCCCTTCTCTTCTAAGTATTGGCCTGTGGGCAACTTCTCCCCCTGAGTGGAGATGGCCCCATCACGCAGCTCTCTGTTTTGGATACCTCACCCTGTGCACCTTACTCCTTGTGCTCTCTTCTTTCTTATGACTTGGACCTTTGCAAGCAGGGGCCTCCCCCACACCGGCCCATGCCAGCCATTTACAGCGTATACCATCATGCAAAAGGCGTGCTATAGCACCACCACTTTATGTCAACATCTTGATCAAAAATATTGGACGGGTATCAGCAAAAGTGACCGTGCTGGCTACTGCTGCCACAGGAAGAGGGGGCAATAGGTATGCTGGACTTACCTCACAGCTTGGTATATCTGATGGAGGCGGAGTCCAGGATGAGGCTCTCTGGAAGGTCCTCCATACCCAGGTACCTCAAAGACTAAATGACTTACTCTTTCCCACCAGAAAGCCTCTTAAAATTCCTTTACACACGCTGTCCCTTTCTGAAACCCTTCTCTTCCAGGTCATAAATACCAGTCATCAACTACTCAACCACACCAATCCTACTCTAGCCTGTGGTTGTTGGATGTGTCAGCAGACTGGCCCTTCTCAGGTCATTGCCAGCCCCATAAACATTTCCACACCCTTTCCCTTAAACTGTTCCTTCACCAAAAGGCCCACTGCCTCCACTCTTTCCCCACTTCCCCTCTCCCAGCCAGCCTCTCTTTGCCTGCACAGTTCCTCAGGGATAGTTGAGGAAGGCTCCCTGGTGGCCAAAAAATGTCACGCCACTAGGGTGGCCAACAAAACCGGAAACAATATCTGCTGCTCCCCATTCCCGGGACTCTCTTTCTATGTGGTCAGGGTGTATACCCATTTACCCCAAGCCTGGAAGGGTATTTGCACTCTGGTATTTTTGGTTCCTAACATGGATATTACTACAGAAGATCAGGACCTCCCCATCCTCCTCACCGCATGCCTTTGATCTAAAAGGACAATTCAGGCTACTCCCTTGTTAGGTACCCTGGGAATAAGAGCTGCCATGGGAATGGGGGCTGCGGGAATAGGAACCTCTGTCCACTACTAAACAAAATTCTCTAATCAATTGATAAGTGATCTTCAAATGGTGGTCAAAAAGAGACTATCCTAACCTTACAAAAACAACTTGGCTCCCTAGCCTTAGTTGTACTCCAAAACTGACGAGGTCTTGACCTGCTCATTGCAAAGAAGTGTGGTCTCTGCCTATTTTTACAAGAAGAGTGCTGCTTCTATGTTAGAAAAATGGAGAAGGGAGTTGGAGGACTCTTGGAGTCCTCTAGGGAATAACATTTCACAGTGGTTCTCCTGGCTGATGCCCATCCTAATGCCTATGTTTCTTGCTCTCATATTCTTAAGCTTCCTCCCTTGTATCATAAGAACAGTACAAAGATTTCTTTTAGACCGTATGTCTGCTATCGCCAATCAAAAACTTAACCAGTTGTACCTCCAGGGATATCAATCTCTACAAAACTGCCTGGAAAAATTGCTGTAAAGGTCCTGCCAGCAGGAAGCAGCTAAAGAGACCGATGCTTCACCCCAATTCCTGATCCTCAGCCCCAGCTTCATCATTATTAAAGAAAAAAATGGGGGAATGATAGAACAATAATGCCACCATTTTATAAATCAGTAGCCATTTTAACCTCAGGCCTCACTTCTCAGAAAATGGAGCCATTCCCAATAACAGCCCTGCCCCTTAGCAAAATATCTCCTGCTCCAAGACAAGCTCCACCCAAGCTCCACCCCCATCAGAGGCCCCAGCACATGCGTTTCCCTCCCTCTTCTATAAAAAGTCATGCCTGGCCTGGACTCGCTCTGTTCCTGTGCCATCTTTCCCAAGTCAGCCAGGTGGCTCCTGCCTGTTATTAAACCCTGCCCTTGGACATGAGATTTTCTTGCGAGCTTTCTTTGTGAGCCACATTTTTCCTAACACTCTTTTTTTTTGGCAGCACTTCTGTTTGAACTCAGGGCTTCATGCTTGCTAGGCAGGTGCTCTTATCATTTGTGCCACTCCACCGGCTTTCCTAACACTCTTAACACACATCAATTCCTCCCTAAGCAAAACCTGAATGTGTCTCCCCTCATGAACCCTGGAATCTCCAGTTCATTCCTATCAGAGGCTGCCTTTCTTACTTATCTCCAGCCAATCACACAGGGCCCAAAGCCCCAACCTTCACTTTCCTGCAGCAGCTATGGGGTACCTTTAGCCCCTTCATCCGCCCCCACAACACCACTTCCGGTCTCACTGCAAAACCCCACATCCAGCCGGAAGAGGGCTGGATCTGCGGTATACGCATGCGCAGAACTGCTTTTCGCTTCCCAGCTCCGAGGCGCTCACGGAAGTCTCGCGGTATTTCCTCCTCGCGCGGGAATTATTTGAAAGCTCCGGCGGTAAGCACGCCTTGGACGCTTTGAGGCCAGCGGGCAGGAAGAAGTCCGAGAAATCTGCGAAGTGGGGCTTGGGGCTGTCGGTCAGGTGCCACGCCGCGCGGGAAGTGCTCGTCCCGACGCCATGGGAGCCGAGAAGAGGCTGCTGTCCGTTAAGGAGGCTTTTCAGCTGGCGCAGCAGCCGCACCAAAACCAGGCGAAGCTGGTGGTGGCGCTGAGCCGCACCTACGGCACGGTAAGCGCCGCGCTGCTCCCCGTCCAGGTCCAGGTCCAGGTCCCCGGCCTCGGCGCCGCCCCCGGCCCCGCCCAGCTCGGATCTGGGTCGTTACCTTAGTGGGTGATTGTGACAGTTCTTGTGCAAGACCGCAAAGATTTCTCAACTTTGATACCGTCTTACCTTGCTACTTAGAGTACTCCCTTGTATTTAATAATCACAGTATTTCTTGTGTCTCTTTAGCAGTCCATTGAATTTTAAAACATTTTTATTTAGCATATCTTAGTTGTACAGGGGGGGGTCATTGTGATACTTCCACATATGCTTATAATGTACCTTGGTTAGGTGCATCCCCACCATCATTCTCCCTCATCCCCTTCCCTTCTTAAAATGATTTCAGCAGGTTTCAATGTTCTGTCTTCATACAAGCATATAAAGTACATCAACCATCTTCACCCTCCTTTGCCATCGCCATTTGCTCCCATACTCCCATTAGTACTCGTTCCCTAACAGGGACCTGGCTTCTATTCCTGTCCTTCAATATTTAAGTGTCTGTTCATTGTTCAAAGGAGTTTCTCCATGGAATTTCACCTGTGACTATATTATACTTTAACCAGTCTAACCCCTCTACTACTCTCCCTTATCCTTTCCCCCTACCCAGCAGCTTTCAGTGCATTTCTTTATACTATCTTCATTATGTTTCAGTATTATTTACTGTCATTCTCTTTTCCTCTCCTGCCTCCCTCTAGCCCCCTCAGACAGTTCAGTAATACAAACATGTTTTATATATGTATGTATATATACGCAGACATGTATATATAATCATGTATGTATTTATAGATACATTTATCTTTTTCTGAACCTACCTTCTCTTAACATGATGATTTCCAATTCCATCCATATACCTGCAAACAACATAATTTCCTTCTTTAGGGCTGAATAATACTGCATTGTGTATATATAATCACTTTTTCTTAATCCATTCATCAGTTGTAGGGCATCTGAACTTTTTCCATAGTTTGTCTATTGTGAATAGTTGTTCAATAAACATAGATGTGCAAGTCATTGAATTTTACAATCTACAATTTCATTAAATAGGTTTAATGTATATATTTATATCTGCCCTGTAATGATTTGAATGAAACATATCTCTTGATCATTAACAAATGAGTCAGTGCAAATAAATGAATCTTTGTTACAAACCAAACACTTTTCTGGTTGATGTATTTATTGTCTCCTTATAACTTAAGAAATAGGAAAAAAGGTATAGAAGTTTAAATTTCAACTCTGAGGTTTCATATGACTGTTAGCATTTCTTTTCCTGAAACTGCTAATTTCATTACTTGAGAGGTTAATTAGACAGTTTTTTAAAAATTTGCTTCTCTTCAGGAGTGCAATCAATTAAGCAGAATAACTTGTAAAGTTGTAGAATAACTGTTGACAACAATTGTGTATTTAAAATAGGTAGTAGAGAGGATTTCAAATATTCTTACACAAAAATGAGAGATGCAATAGATAGACCAGTTAGCCTGATCTAATCATTAAGCTTTGTAGACAGGTATTGAAGTATTACATTGTACCCTATAAATATGTATCCATTATGTATCAATTAAAAATAAAGAAAATTTAAAATGAATTTTGCTTCTCCTGTTTGGATTTTTTTAAACTACTTTTTGATTAGCAATATTGACATGGCTTAAACTATAAAAAAAGAAATGCACCAAGAATACTCTCTTCTGCTCTAGTTCCCATCCAATTCTATTCCTGATAGTCTACAAGTAAGCAAACCTTGTTTATTCTTCCATTCTTCATGTACATACAAACATGAGAGTCTACATTCTTGTTTCCCTCCATCCCTCCTTCAGTAGTTTCTGTATTGCTGCACTTTTTCACCGAGCAGTATATTTTGGATATTCCTCCGTACCACTATTTAGTTAAACTCACTCATCTTTTTCCTTTCACATATTCCAATTTATACAGTCAGTCCCTAGAAATGGACACCCGTGTTGTCTCCAGTCTTTGAATATTAGAAAAAAATGCTTCAGTGGATAATGTCACTTCCTCCTTTTGCAGGGGTAACTGTCAGATTCCCAGAATTTGAGAACTGGATCAAAGAAGAAATGTATTTGCAAATGTGATAATATTAACAATTGCCCTTGACAGAGGTGGCCCATTCTACACTATTCATCAGAGAATGGAGGGTATTTTTTTTTTGAAAAGGAGTATAATTGAGGGGGATTTTTTTTTTAATAGATGAGAGAAATTATAAGCAGAATCCTAAAAAGTTTTGGAATATATGTTAGAGTGATAAAAAAAGAAAAAAACCTGGGAAAAAATTTTAAAGGGGAAAAATATTAACTTGTGTTTGGCTGGGGTCATGGCCCCTAGTTCAAATCCCAGTACCACAAAAAATATTGCTGGGCTGGGATGTGGCTGAAGTGGTAGAGCACCTGCCTAGAAAGTATGAGGCCCTAAGTTTAAATCCTAGTACTTCCTCCCCACCTCCTCCCCTCAAAAAAGAAATTGCTGTGTGATATGAAGGCTTAGTGTCAAATGGCAGTATTGAATTGGGACCATTCTTTTAAAAAACTGATACATTTCTCTAAGCAAATTCAAGGATATTTAGAAAAGTCAAACTTTTTGTGATCAAAGTCTATACTGCCTTAAACCGAGTGTGGTGGTTCATATCTGTAATTTCAGCACTCAAGCAGCATGTAATTCTAGTACTTGGAAGGCAGAGGTGGGAGTTTGAGGGAGAGTTTGAGGCTACCCTGGACTACATAGCAAGTTCAAAGTCAGCCTGAGATACATACTGAGAACCTGTCTCAACTCTCCCACCCAAATCCACTCTAAAATCTGTACTACCTTGAGCTATGACAAAAGTAATTCAATCTCGGGGAACACATGGGTAGATCTTACACAAGTTTGTTTTCCATAGTTTCTTCTACTGGATATATAAAGTAAGAATTATTAAAGGGTAAAGATTTTAGCTTGAACAGTTAATACCTTGGAATCTTAGTGCTGTGGCCAAAGGCTTTTATCAATGTAGTTTGTGAAGGGTTTGTTTTATATTTCTGGTGATCAATAAAACAGTATTTCAAGAAGCATTTGTTCATTGTATTAAATGAACTATGATGATCTGTAAATATGAACCAGCAGTAGAGTGAGAAACAGAACTGAGAGCAATTAATTACTTCATTTTACCAAACAGAAGGAAAATAATGAGTGAGAAAGATGAAAGCAATGACATTTCAAGCAATTTTAATTATTTTACTTCTTGAATATATTCTGGAAATTTTGTCAGTTTTTTTTTCTAAAAGAAAAAAAAAGATAGCAAACTCAAGTTAATACGCAAGAAAAAATTTCATTCATTGATGTATCTGAATAGTATAAAGAAACTGTCTGCCCCATATCTGTCCGTTATGATTTCACTCAATTCGTCCCGCTCATCAAAAGGCAGCTTTTATTCTAGGGAGGTATGGTGACAATTAGAGAAGTATTTCAGCCCAATTTGTGTATCAGCCTCCCAATGTCAATTTTTATTAAAAGTTTTCTGGGTCAAGCCAGGCACCGGCCGCTCACACCTGTAATCCTTGCTGCTCAGGAGGCAGAGATCAGGAGGATCGTGGTTTGAAGCAAGCCCAGCAAATGGTTTGTGAGACCCTATCTCAAAAAAAAAAAAAAAAAATCTGGGTTGAAAACCATAAGGTCTTATATCATTTAGAGAAAATCCAGCCAGGGGTTTAAAAATGTAGGTAAATATTTGTTATGTTAAAGTGACCCTATTAATATTTTTATAGGATAAAATATTAGGGTTGTAATTAGAAGCTGATTTATTAGATAAGGTTAGTTTTAAGTTAACAACTATATGAAACTCCAGTTTCAGGCAAATATATTTAAATGAGTGTTCTACTTGGGAGACAAAAGACTTTTTTTTTTTTTGGCCAAAATTTAGTGTGCTTGTTATTTGGCAAATATTTCAGAAGAGGATTATTTTGAGATTATATAAAATATATATTTAGTATGCCTATTTGTGAAATTAGCATTATAGCTTTTTTTTGCATGAATTTTAGCCACCTCATGAGTTATTATGAAAGTCTTAAGTTCTGAATTTGGGGAAAAGCAAATGGTTATTACAATGCCACCTGAGAATAAGTTTTGATTTGTTTTTGTTTCAACACTGAGGCACAGAGCAATGGCGTTCAATTTTTATTTAGTGTGACAAATTCTAGAGAAGTGTGGGAAATATGCCAGAAAATGCCCAGATTGGTAATATTTTTTAATAAAGTTAATGAAGCCAATCCCATTGTACTGGAAGATAAAACTTCAAACATGAGAATACCTGAGTCCCGGCTCTTTCAAGATTTTAGACCTATGGATAATGACTTACGTCTTTCTTCAAGGTAGGCGTAACTTCATAGTTTTGATTGGAAATTTGCAGCACTTGGATTTTTTCCTTATTACATACATAAAGCATCTACATGATAAGCACACTAAAGATATATCCTGTCCAGTGGGAATTCTCTGACATGGACATTCTATAATTCAGTTCAATATTGATACTAATCTCACAGAATTTGAACCAATCTCACAGGTTAAGGGCTCAGTGCCCAATTTTACAAGACTGCTCCCACTTCAGACTAACGTAGAAAATAGACGGGATGAACCAGTTCAGGCTGTAATACATGTATACATGGAAATGTCACAATGAAACTCCCTGTATAGCTATCTTAAACAAAAATGTCATTTTTCAAAAATGGAGAACAGGAAGGAAAACAGTTCCTGTCTGGAAGTTGGTACGGGTGGGAGCGGAGAGGATATAAGGAAAGGGTATAGGAGGGTGAATATGATGGAAATATCTTATACTTATGTGTGAAAATGAAAAAAAGTCCTGTTGAAACTATTCCAGGAATGGGGGAAGGGAGATAAAGGAGAATGATGGAGGGGGTGAATTTAACTATGATGTATTATAAGAACTTTTGAGAATGTCACAATTTACCCCCAGTACAATAATAATACAATAAAAAATGCTTGAATGACAAAAAAAAAAAAAAAAAAAAAAGACTGCCCCTGCTTCAGATGCTTGCTGCAAGTCTCAGGGATCTTTTAAGCTACTGGCACTTGTGCTTGGCTGACTCTAAATTCAGGGGTTCCCACAATTCTCCTGCACACACTCTGGTTTATAATTTGATAGAATGACTTACTTAAAAAACTCCGGAATGTGCTATATTTACTATTACAGTTTTAATGTAAAGGATACAACTTTGAGAATAATCAAATATAAAAGACAGGGAAAGGAATGGGAGACAGGACAAAGCTCTCATGCCTTCTCTGCATGTGCTATCCTCTCAACACATCTGTGCATTCCCTAGACTGGAAGCTCTTTTTTTTTAATTCATTTATTCACACGTGCATACATTGTTTGGGTCATTTCTCTCTCCTGCCCCCGCCCCTACCCTCTCTCCTCTTCCCCCCACCCTTTCAGGCAGAACCTGTTCTGCGCTTTTCTCCAGTTCCATTGAAGAGTAGAAATAAGCTATAATAAGAAAGACATAGCATTTTTGCTAGTTGAGATAAGGACAGCTAAACAGAGAGATTCCTAGCATTGCTTTCATGTACAAATGTGTTAGGACCCATGTTGACTCATCTCTAACTGAGCTTTACACTAGTTCCTGATCCCCTTCTCGTGTTAACCTCTGTTGCTTTAAGGTTTCTGTATTGGAAGCTTCTTGAGCCTGGTTGGTTGAGAGCTTTTATGTGAGCTTCATTGAGTAGACATGGTTGATTAATCATTGGCCACTTGCTTGAACCCAGACTTGATCTGTCTCCCATTCTCACACATGGGGGATGGGTTGAAAGTGCCAACTCTGTATATACCTAACTGGTTTTCCTGGTGATCAGCCTCCATCCTGAAACTACCTAGGGTTCCTCTCTACCCTCCACCTCCCATGTGTCACCTCATTAGCATAATTGAAAGGAAAACTATGAACTACAAAATATATTCTTGTCACTCAGGAAATTCCAAGGGTTTAAAGAGCTCTGTACTAGGAACCCAGGACAAAGAACAGATGTATTTTTATTGTACCTCATAAAAGGATAATAAAATGAAAGCACATACTCAAGATCCAAGTTAAGAAACAAAATGTCCAAGTAGCTTTTATACCTCCAGTGTTTCTTTCTGAATATATTCCCTCTTCCCAGAGGAAACTACTATCTTGAATTTTCTATAGTTTGCTATAGATTTAAGGTTTATCTAGATGTATCCCAACTATATGTGTTGTATCTTTGTCTCTCATTGATTTCAGTATTAATGGAGTTGCACTGCATGGATGCTTGTGTGATTTTTCCCTATCTATGACTGCTTCTAAGAGTAACCCAAATTTATATACTACAGTTCTTCCCTTGTCACTGATGTATTGTATTCTGTTTTAGATACACAGCACACTTGAATTATTCATTATATTCCTTGCTATTCTGAACTGAACTGTTATCAGTGTTCTCAAACATGCAAAAATTCCTTGGCTAATATGCCCAGAGGTAGGGTTATGAACTGAATTTTCTTACCTCAAAATTTGTGTGTTGAAGCCCTAACTTCCGGTACCTCAAAATGTGACTTTATTTGAAGATAAGACCTTCAAGGTTAACTTTAAAGTTAAAATGAGGTGCATATGTGGGGTGCTAATCCAATCTGACTGATGTCCTTAAAAAAAGCAGTTAGGACATACAGAGAGATTCCCAGACACACACACACAGAGGAATGGCCATGTCAACACATCTCAAGTGGGCAGCCTCAGAAGTCAAACCTGCTGGCATCTTGATCTTGGAGTATAGCTTTCAGAATTGTGAGAATATAAAATACCTTTCTATTGTTTAACGTACCCAGTCTGTTATTTTGTCATGGTGGCCCTAGCCAACCCATAGTTAGTATTGCCAGATGGTAGAATTGTGCAACACATGGCTAAATATTGTTGAGATTTTTCTAAAGACGTTGGACCAACTTAGAATTTTATGGTTTAAACATGGTTTGTCCATTCCAAAAACCAGTGTTGAAATTTAATCCCCATTATGAGATACTAAAAGGTGAGACCTGATGAGAATTTTAAGGGGTGATTAGGGCTCTGCTCATGAATGGGCTAATCCTTTCACACAGTTAGTTGACTGATGGATCATCTTGAGGATGGGTTTGATATAAAAGCCAGTTTTGTTTACATCTCACCTTGTGATGTCTTGCACTGCCCCAGGACTCTGCCAATAAGAAGGCATGTGGACCATAGACCTTGGGCCAGAAGTGTGAGGCAAAATGAACCTCTTTCTTTGTAACTTACTCATTCTGTCATATTGTACTATTAGCAACAGAATAGAACAGATGTAGACTTATTCTACATCTTTGCCAAAACCTGGTATTAATAGCCAGTCTGGTGGAAATGAATGAAATCTCATTGTCATTTCAATTGTTCTTTCTTGTTTTTACATCAGTAAAATGCCTTTTCATATCTTTTGTTCCACTTCTCTGTTGTAATGTTTGTTTGTTTTTTTCTTAATGATGCCTTGGAGTTAATGTTAATAAAAGCAAGATTTATTTGTCCTTTAATGGCCTGTCCTCCTTTATGGCTTAAGAAAGTCTTCCCAACCTCTAGAATAAAAAAAAAATGTCTCTCAAATTTTCTCTGAATGTTTTACCCTTTATATCTTTAATATTTTCACATCTTTAATCTACCTAACATTGTTTTTTGTTTGTTTGTTTGTTTGAGTCAGCGTATCGCTATATAGCCCAGGCTGGCCTCGAACTTTCAATCTTCTTGCCTTGGCTTCCTGAGTATTGGGATTACAAGTGAGTACTACCACACCTGCTTTGGAAATTTGGAAATTGATTTTTTTGTGTTGAATTTGAGATAGGTATGCAATTTCATTTTTTCATATATTTTTTCATTATTTATTGAACTCTTTTTCTCATTGGATTGATAGTTCCAACTCTGTCATACCTCAAGTCTGCATGCAGTGTGATTTTTCTTTCTGGCCTCCAGTTTGTTATTATTTTGCATCACATTGTCTTGATTGGGTTCTATAGACGTGTAGTAATTGAACATTTTTATCTTACATGGTAATAAGTGTATAATTATGTAATATGTCATGATCATGAGCCTCTACTGTGAGGGAATAGAGCTAAGTGTGTATTTTGGCATAGGAAATTTGTTTTCTTCAAAGGCCAAAAACAACTCTTTCAAAGAGAACACAAAAATTAAGCCAATGAGGACCTTTAAAAAAGCCATTTCTAATGTAGGACCTGGGCTTTGAGCGTATCTTTGGTGGGGGGCTTAGATGAAAAAAGATAGGCTGTGAGTTGATAATTATTGAAGCTGATTGAGTATGTTAATTAAACTTTTGTCACTGTGACAAAGCACTTTATAGAACAACTTGAAGAAGGATTAATTTTGGCTCACAGTTATAAGGGTTTCATGATTGGTCAGCTCTGTTGTTTCTGGGCTGTGGTGAAACAGAGCATCATGGTGGTAGGGCATGGAGGAATAAACTTGGTCACCTCATGGCAGCCAGGAAGCAGAGAGAATGTCAGCTCTAGTGGGCTCCTCCTTTTCTACTTTCCATCTGGACCCCCATGCCATTGGAGAGTGCAGCCCACATTCAGGGCAGGTCTTTCCCTTGCAGTCACTTGCTGCATGTCAGTTGTCTCTGGAAACACTCACAGACACACAAGAAGTGTTTTACTAAGCTCTGAGGCATCTCTCAACTCAATCAGGTTGACAGTCAAGATTAACTATCACATTGAGTGCATTAATTTTATAGGTTTCAGTGATTTATTTTCTTGATATAGAATGTAACACTTTATTAGGTACTGTATTGGACCATTAATGACTAATTGTCTTGTCTTAGGTTTGTTTTCTTATCTCAGAGAATTCTGTTTCTTCAACAAGGATTAGTGATATGTAATACCTCAGGTAACAGGTATGTAAAGTTGAATTGAAAGTCATACGTTTTTAAATGACTTATTATGAAAGTATTCATACATACACAAAAGGAAAGAATTGTGTAATTCATCCAATAACTCACCATCTTGCTTCAATATTTGGCCAGTCTTGTTTCTATTCCCTCCCCCTGTCCATACATGCATATCCTCCATGCACTCCACTCTAGTTAGCCTGAATTAGTATTTTTTTCAACAAGAATTATTTTGAAGCAAATCTGACATAACATTTCATCTACTATCTAATGGTTTGGATTTTTCTAATTTTTTCAAAAACGTTTTTGTACTTGTTTCTTTGGATTGGGAACTAGCTATATCTGTACATTTCATTTGGTTGGTATTTCTTGTATCTATTACAACCTGTAACAGGAATCCTCTCCCCTTTTTCCTTGAACTGTCAAGGAAATTTCATTTGTTGTGGAGATTGGGTCTTTTGTCTTGTTGAATTACTCATATTTTGTATTAAACTGTTTTCATTCTCATTCTGTCATTTACTCTGTTTCATTATGTATATGTCTTATAGACTGACAGTAATATCTAGATGCTTAACTAGATTGAGGTTTGGTTACTTTTTAGTGTGTTGGGGGTAACAATTATGTGATTGTTTATAAACAACCTGTAACATAATATCATGAGGTGAAAGGCTTTGATGATATTTTTGGAAGTGTCTTAATATGCATACATGAATTAGGTATTATAGCACAATCATATACTTTCCATTAGCTGTATTCTTTTGTAATGCCATCTCCTTTAACCTCCCTAGTTTTACGGATAGAAAAACTAAGACCCAGAGAGTTAAATATTTGCCAAGGCCAAACAGCTAATTAAATAGTAGAAGCAGGGTTTTTTCCTACCCTCCACCTATTTTAAACCTTTGTCTCAATTGTATATACCTATATCTAATGGTATCTTGTCCCCAAAATAGTGAGAAGTAATGAGGTTAACATTTCTGCCTGTCCAACTAGAGATTTTGGGACTGAGAAGTTAAAACATTGTAAAGTTTCAACTCCCTTGAGTGTTTCTATTTTGTACTGCCAGTGAGGTAGCTAAGTCTTGAGTTCAAAGCAGTTGGGCTTAGCTAGAACCTAAGCCTGGAGCCTACTAAATCTAGGATAATAAGAATGCAAGAAAATCTTTATAAACTAAAATAGTTATCATTTTGTTTGTGGTACTTCATTTTTTATTTTAGTATTTTCACTTCCCATTTTAACTTCTACTTGTCTTATGACTATTAATCATAAGTCAATATTAATATGAAGATGAATGATGGGAGAAAATACAGGAAGTAAAAACTCGAGGGGGGTTGCATTCCTGTGCAGCCCACATGAATGAATGTGAAATCAGTTTTGTGGAAAATCTGTAAGCTTGGTTACACTTCACTGCAACATCTTACAGTTTGCTTCAGCTGGTCTGTACAGTGGTTGGCAGCTGCAGGCTCACAGCTTTCTTCTTCAGTGACTTACAGTGAACTGATGGGAATTTACAAAAACAAATATACCTAATATGAGAAATGAATATGATCAAAAACTATTACTTCAATCACTTTCTAACATGATAGAAATGAATTGGCGACAGAGAGAAAAGTAGGTTTCATGAACAACAGTAACTTTGTATGAAGAAAGTTACGGTCACATATCACTTCACTAATATTCAAATGCAGCAGAGAAATAGTATCAAATTAACAATACAAATAAAACTGGGGAACATTTTATTTAATGTGGTGAGTGTGCTGTCTCTTCATAAGTTCATTCTAGTCTGGGGCAATTCCCATATCTGGTACACTTAATCCTCTTTATTTCTTTTATTTCCTTTGTGTTAATATTAAAGTACTGATGACAGTACTATATCTACTTAGCAATGGACAGTCTTATTTCATCCAAAAGAACAATGTGTTTAGTGTTTCATAATCATTTTTAATGTTTATGAAGTAACATAATATTTCATATTCTTGATGCATCAAGTATAACTCCATTTTAGATTCTTAGTTTTGGAAAGCAAATGATCTATATAGATATTTTCCTGGAATGCATCAAGTGGTTTTTTTTTTAGGACGTAATGTTTAAAAGTTTGAGATAGGTTAGAAACCATAAGAAATGAACAAAATATGTGAAACAATGTTTTCCAAGATATCAGACACCAGTCAATGGAACAGTGAACACTGATCAACAGGAAAATGATGTGAGTTCTATGATTGCCTGAGTTTACTGCATTGGGAACATGTGTAGGCCCAGAGAGGGGCGATAGCACAGAAAGGGTGAATACATGCAGCCTGGTGGAATGAATCCCTGAGTGAAGACCAGAGTCTGGTGAAACCATGGCAGCCAGCGAATGCAGCACAGAGTACTAGATAGGAGAGAGCTGCAAATAAATAATTCTAGAGCTCTGGATTGGATCTCCCTTGAGTTTTCAGCTAAATTCTGATCAGTGCCTATATGTGAGGAAAAGGCCACCCCACAGTATGGTAGTAATGGTGGTGTGCTCAGAGAGGATGGGAATAATAGCTGTTCCCACAAGACCAACTGGAAATGTCATCATTCACAGAGCCCTGACTAGTATACACGGAAGACTCTTGCCTTCAACTGAGCACTGTTCCCGTCTTGCCGACAAATGTTTAAAGTAAGACCTGAAAATGTCGAACTTTCCAAGAAAATGTATAGGGTTACTACACTATCCAGTGTTCAGAGATATATTTCACAAATGTACAGCCCCCAATCAAAAGTAACCCAGGACCAGAGCTAAAGGTGTAGCTCAGTGGTACAGCACTTGCCAGAGGCCCTGGGTTCAATCCTCAGCCCCCCACAAAAGACTACAAAGGATGCAAATAAGCAGGAAAATAGAACCCATAAGGAGAAGACAGATGACATGTTAGGATTCACAGACATATTGTTATTCCAAATACTCAAAAGTTAAGTAGGAAGATGGATGGCAAACTGTTAGAGATGAAAACTACACGATGTGAAAATATAAAATACGATAGGTGGAATTAATGGCAAATTAGGCATTACAGAAGAGCATTCATGAGTTTAAGGACAAGAAACTAAAATCAAAATAGATGGTCAGAGAGTTGTGCACAATTTTAAACAGCCTAATATTCCTATAATGGGACAGGGTGGGGTGCACAAAATATGTGAGGAAACAATAGTTAAGAAATTTCCAGATTTGATGGAAACTAAAGCCACAAATCCAAGACCAGTGAGCTCCAAGCACAAGAACCATGGAAAAATCTGCACCAACGCACATCATAGTCAAATTGTTTAACAACAATGATAAAGGTAAAATCGTCTTTAAAATTGAATTGATTTTTATTTCCACCTGTAGGGGGTGCACCATTTCTGGAAGTACTGCTATACCAGATCAATGCAGGGAGTGGATGGAGCAAGCTGCTATTCCATCTCCTATTTCCAAAAATCCATTTAAGGAATGGATACCACACTTGGTCTTAGCCAAAAGGCTGGGAAGCAATAATAAAGATAAAAACTTAAGAGATGGAAGGGGGAAACGCACTGGAAGTGCCTTTGCTTCCAACTTGGAAGCAAACTTACAGGGGTGAACATGACAACAGATTTCTTGTGGCAAACAATTCAACTGAGAGGTATGCAGCAAACATATTTCAAATACTGGGAAAAACAATCTAAAATTCTATGCTCAAAGAAAATATCTTATTATAATTATTAACACATAGTAATTATACATACTAGTGGTTTCACTATGACATTTCCATTCATGTGGATATCGTGATTTAAGAAAACATCTTTGAAAAACAAAGACAAAATGCTTTTCAGAGAACTAACAGAATTCATCACTTGCAGGTCTGTACTAAGAGCAATTGAAAAGAAGTTTCGTCTTTCAGGCAGATGAAAATACACTAGGGATTGGCAAACTATGAGCTACAGCCTGCTATTTCACAAGCTAAGAACGGTTTTTACTTTTTTCAAGAGTTAGTAAAGGAAATAGAAGCAATGGAAGTGTCTATTCATTAATAGATAAACTGGTATACAATGAAACACAAAAACAATATCTCTAATTGTGCTTCTTTCTAAATAATGTTCTCATTCACATATTGCAAAAATCCAGACATATGTACTAGTTAGAGTGATTACTGTCAAAACATGTCTTTTTGAACCTTGGAAAAAATTGCTGAAATAGATGCTTTTAGTTTTAAATAAACACTATTTATCTATGCAATGTTATTACTTAGATGTACTTAGATGTTGTCTTTGGAAATGTTTACCAAAGAATAATTGCTTTTCAACTGGAAAAATAGTTAACCAAATAGTAGTATTACTAAAAACTTTTCACAGTACGAAGTCAACAGAGTGTCTTTGGATACCAGAGTTTTGTTACACTGTATTAGTTGATACTTGTTGAAGCTAGGTACATGAGGGGAGTTCATTATCATTCCTTCTACTTTTGTGCTGACTTGAAGTTTTTCATCATAAAGCATTTTTTAAAATTTGTGTCACTGGGCTGGGGGCATTACTCAAGTTTGCCTAGCGAGCTCAAGGCCCTGTTCAAGCCCCATACCTCCAATATATATATATATATATATATATATATATATATATATATATATATATATCCTAGCAATATATATTTCACTCCTTTAAGTATATCTAATTCAATTTTGTGTGAGGTTATTTTTAAACAACATAATACCCTTTAGTACATACATCTGACAAATTGAGTGTATTATGCAGCTTATTCTCAATAAGCTGGAGTATGAAATCTGTACAGACTTGTGGTAAGTATTGCTGCTAAATGTTCTACAGCATTTGAAAGTAACTGAGCTGGGACTAGGGAATAGCTTAGTGGTAGAGGGTTTGCCTAGCATGTGCAAGGACCTGGGTTTTACATGCACTACTACAAAATAATAATAATGATAATGTGAATGAGCTATTGTCTTGTCACTGTTACTGTGTGCAGTCTTAATTAAGCAAGTTTTAAAGTTGTACATAGCATATACAAACATGTTAAAAGAACATATGTGAGTTGTTTTCTTTCCCACAATATTCTTAAATGATGATAATAAGACTTTATCACTCACAGTGGTGGAATAACTAAGAAATTTGGCTAAGAAGTTGAATATATTATTTTTCTCTTTATCAATAAGTTGTTTGATAAAGGGAAACATTTGTTGTTTCTAATTTTGTTTTTTCTTCAGTGCTGCATATCAAACCCAGGGCCTCACATGCTTAGACAAGTGCTCTACCACTTGGCCACAGCCCCAACTCCCAAATGGCTTTTTAGTTTTGAACATTTTAAACTTATATTCAGGAATATCATTGGCATATTTAATAAACCTACATATTAAATTACCTTCATTATAATCTTTTGTATTTTTTTCCTGTTTAGAATGTAGTTTGAAGTCAAAAGTTGCTATTTAAAGCCAACATTTTTCTTCATATTATCACTTATTTTACATCCCAGTTCAAGCAGCTGGACTTGACCATTATTTCTCATCACCATTTTTATCATTTTTGTTTTTTAAATATGGTTTAGGTACAGTTTGTATTACTTTGATTAAAATATTACAAGTCATACATTCAAAAATCTCAAAATAGATCATGATTTGACACATGAGCTAAATACTTATAACTGATACCTTTATTTTGTCTTGATACTTTTGTCAGTAGTAGATGAAATTCATTCACACATTGTCACGACTAATTGAATTACATTAACCAAAATTTAATTTTACAGCTATTTAGCTTTTTCACTAAAATAATAGTTAAACTGACATCTTACACCAGGAAATCCAATTCAAACATAGCAATCAAAATATCCCGACTAATTCATGTTTCATTTCTCCCATCCTCTTCATGAATCATTTCTCAAAATAATGACTACATCTGGTCATGGTATTTGTGGAAGTGGACACAGTCCTTGCTCAAACTTTGAGTAAACAGCTCTGCTGTTTCCTATTATAAAGAATCATTGGTTTCAATCCACAATTAGCTTTTGGTTGGTAGTGTTTAGAGGTAATGTGGGACTTTCCTTGGTCTCATTTGAGCATGATGAGTCTTTCCATATCTATATGTCAAATATGAGGATACTGCAACTTATTATGTAAGTCATAAAGAAGGTAAGTTGTTTAATACAAGTTAAAACTTCCATTTTAATAATTAGATGCCTGTGTGAGATAACAAGAACTGTGTCAAGCACTTTTCCATGTTTTCTCTGGTTTGCCATAAAGGTTAAAGAGCTTGTCCATGATCATATAATTGTTTAGTGAAAGAGCTAAGAAGAAAATCCTAAGAACTGTAACATATATTCAAGAGCCATTTGCATTATCCCATGATTCAAATCATTTTTCAAGATGATTTAACAGTTGCAATTTCTAATAGTACTTTTTTGGTTTATAATGTTCACATTAAACTAGAAATTATTCAACAACTAATTTCTTATTCATTTTTATTGATATTTCATAATTATATAATTTGTGTATTCAAATGTGATATATATATAATCAATGTGGAATGATTAAATCAATTAACATCTTTTACCTTACTTAGCACACTTTACAATGAGACACTTAAAATTTACTTAGTTATATTAAAATAACCTTATTGTTTTTTGACTACAGTCACCATGCTATATAATACATTTCAAAATCTATTCATCCTATCTAAAACTTCGTAGTCACTGATCAACACCTTCTTATCTTCTCTCTCCCCACACCCCATGAGTTCAACGTTGGTGGAGTCCACATGTTGGAATTAAAAGACCCTCCAGTGCCGAAGACACACAGGAGAGACAGAGAAAATCTTGGCAAGGCAATTTCTTTTGATCAAAATGGGTGCAAGCACGTATTCACTCCAGCTGAGTGTACACAAAAGCACAAAATGACTGACAGTGGCTTCTTATATCCCTGACACAGATGTACCTGCGCCTGGGATGTGTCCAGGTCAAAGGTTCACAGTCTTTCTTGATTGGCTAAAAGACTTGGGGGATGGGTTACGTCATGTGATTTGGTGGGCAATTTTCAAGAACCCAGAAATAGAAACAGGAACCCTTTAAACAATGCAAGTCCCCTAAGATGGCGACCTGAGGAGTTTGAAGTAATCTAAGAGGGTGACAAATACTTTGACAGAAAAGATCATTTTTCTTACACACTTACAACCAAGACCATGCGTTGTCTTTCTGTGCCTTCCTTATAGTAATTTCTTTTTAAATGAAGCTTATTTAATACCAGTGAATTAAAACACTAGCCCACTTAAAAATCCTAACTAGTAAGCAAGTGGGTAAATTTTTTCATTAGTACTATACTCCCTAACAGGCTACAGTTTAATCAGAAAAAATAACACAATATAAAGCAACTACAACAACAACAAAAAATCTCATTTTTAAAATCTGAAAAGGCAAATCAACCAAAAGGATTTAACTTACATGAGCAAGATAAGGAAATGTTCTTTAAAAAGTATCAATAGGAAATTGAGGCAATTCTGTGTGCATTTGGTCACAAGAAAAGTGAATCAACTTCTTCTTGCTTCATCCCGAGGATGTGGTAACGTGTGTAGTCTTGGACGGTTCACATAATTGTGACCCAGGTTCCTGTGGAGGGTGCTATAACATAGATACCAGTAGATAGTACTCACCAGAATCCCAGCAACAGCCAAATCCACCTCAGTTAAGAATCATGTTTTTGTTTTCTGAGTTTCCCCCCCAAAATAGCAGAATTTCTGTGCAGTTTCAAGTAGGAACCAGATAGTCTCAGTCCAAAGTTTGTGTTCCTTTCCTTAGATAAACTTTAATTCTGCTCAAATGCTATAAATTTTAATTTTTATTACATGTTCAAAAATAAATTGTTTATTAACTCTTTATTATCCCAGAGCTCTATGGTAGGCAATGGAGTTGGGTGGGAAGGCGTGAGAGAAATATAAGGTTTGATTATACACTTTGAGCATTAGCTGTGGATACCTCATGATTCCAATAATTTTAGATACATCTGGTAATTTTGTAGAGTGGCCTCATAAAAATTTTGCCAAATTAGCTGAGGTAAGTCTGGTGAGGCATATCATCCTAAGAGAAGAAATGAGCTGTATCAATTATAAAGCTGTGTGGGAGTGAAGGAAGGATTCTGATTATGGGCTATATCTCAAATTTTCCCTAGCTCGTATTCAGTGCCCAGGAATCTACAGGGTTCTAAGTGAATACAATTTAAAGTTATTTCATTAAACACACTGGCTGAAACAGTCCTCCACTGGGACTCTTAACAGATATCACAAAGGAGAAAGCCATCTTTCCTACCTTGACACTTAAGCCCATGATGACTACTTGAGAATAGAAGGGATACATTGATCTTTCATCTGAGGTATCAGCATAGCTATATTGGGAACAAATTTATGACTGAGAATGTGAGAAATGTCTTTGAGGACCCAGAAGGCCTTTGTATTAAGGGTAGAGAGGACTTTGCTGAAGCTGGAGGTTCTAAACTTGAAGGTGGTCAATGAATCATTAAGAGTCACATATCAATAATATTGTGACCTTATGTGTGCCTTTGGGCAGTTGGGTATACTATACGTAGATGAGCAAAACAGTGTCTCTATGTCTACCTCCCAAAATGATTCACTTTAGTGAGGAAAAAAGATGTATCAATGAGGCTGGCAGAGTGGTTCAAGCAGTACTAGAGCGTCTGCCTAGCAAGCGTGAGGCCCTGAGTTCAAACCACAGTGCTGCAAAAATAAATATAAGTAAAAGACGTATTGATGAGAATTAAATGCAATATATTTAACTATAAATAGGTACTGTACTAGGTGCCTCACTGAATGATTAACCTAAAGAGCCTTTGGGTCCCATTTGTTAGTAATTGTGTTGTCACTCAATGTTTAGCAAAAGGAGAGAGTCATTTTTCATATTTGTGTTTTAGAAATGTTTCTGACTAGTTGGTTTGGCAGGCGGATAGAATTGAAAAGCAGAAGTAGGGCCTCAGTTAAGTCTGTATTAGTGTAAATAAACAGTGGATGTTTTAGAGATATTTAAGAGGGCTATGTACCTTTCTAGAGCTAGACTGCCTATGTTTGAATATTGGCTTTGCTATTTACTTAATGGAATAGACTTGAGCAAGTTATGTAACTTCATAGATATATTACTTCATACAGTCATTCATACAGTCATTCTGTGAATAGTAATAAGTTCATGACTGAAAATCCTAGAATAGTGCCTTGCAACCAGGTTTATTTGCTATCCTTATTCTAGCTTGGGTACATACATAAACAGTGATCATAGTCAATGAGAGGTCAGGTGTGGTGGTACATATAGAAGTAGGATAACTTAAGCCCAGGAGTTCAAGATCAGTCTGGGCAACATAGCAGAACCAGGCTTAAAAAAAAAGTCAATGAGATGAGAAAAGAGAAGACTTAACAAAAAAGACAGAGAACATGGTTAGTTCATTTTTTGACATGATCGATTAGTAGTTTCTGAGCCACAGAATGTTTGTTGAATAATAACAGAAATAAGCATATTTTTCTTTTCTTTTTATAAGTACTTTTAAAAAAGTCATTTGCCAGGCACTGTTGTATACTTTTTACCTACACAACCTCTGCTGACTTAGTAGTATAGTGAGCAAGTTTATGGCTTAACAATATTGGCTTCTTTCCCAGGAGGCAAAAGAGGTTCTCACTTACCCTGCTGGTGGTAAGAAGTGAATCAGCTGGAATTTGAACCCAGATGATCTGATTCCAACACTGATGTGCAGAATCACTATAATTATTCAAACCATTTGAAACAGCAGGCCCTAAACATTTCAATACTAGAGTCTATTAAGATATGACATCCTATTTCGAAGTGTTAGATGTTTAGTAGTAAAGATACCTTTTAATGGTTAATCTTGATTGTCAACTTAATTGGATTGAGAAGAAACTAGGAGGAAAGTAGTAAAGCACACCTCTAGGTGTGTCAATGAGGGCATTTGCAGAAAGGATTAACTAAGGTGGGGAGGGGAGAGGCACACCATCCAAGAGTCTCCCTCTCCCTCCCCCTCCCTCTCTACTTCCTGGCTGCCAAAATGTGAACTGCTTTGGTCTGCCATGTCTTCCTTGCCATGATAGACTAAACCCTCTAAAACTGTGAACCAAAACAAATGCTTCCTCCCTTAAATTGTTTCTCTTGGGTGCTTGCCATAGCAAAGAAAAGTGATTAACACAGAAAATTGGCAATGAGAAGTGGGGGGTCAATGTTTTGACCATGTCGGATAGAAGCCTTTAGAATTGGTGTGTGGGAGGAATTTGCAAACATTTGGAGACACAGTCTAGAGAATCCCTAGAATGCTACCAGCAGAGCTTCAAAAGCAATTCTCGAGGGAGCTAAGAAAACCAGAAAACAGACAGGAATGTGAATAATAAAGATTGCTCACAAACTGGGCATTTGTGGCTCACGCCTACTATAATCCTAGCTACTTGGGAGGTTGAGATCAGGAAAATGGAGGTTCAAGGCCAGCCAAGGCAAATAGTTTGTGAGACCCCCATCTTCAAAATAACCAGAGCAAAATGGGCTGGAGGTATGTGTCAAGCAGTAGAACACCTGTTTTGGAAGCATGAAGCGCTGAGTTCAAACCCTAGTCCTGCTCCTCACCCCCCCCCTCCAGAAAAAAAAGATTTCAGATGGAACTCTGTTAGCATTAGACTAGAGATCATGCATGTTATGTTTTGGCAAAGAATATCTCTACATGTTGTCTGTGTTCTGAGACTGAGTGAGGCTGAATATAAAGATAATGGCCTACTTAATCTGACAGAGGAAATGTCAAGGCTGTGGAGTGTTCAAGCTTTTGCATGGATAATGTTGGCTGCTTTTAGTCAGGTTTACAATGATAATTGTGAACAAAAAGCAGAGCAGATTGGTTTAAAAATCTTGTAGTTTCATCAAAAAAGTCCACATAAAGTTGGGGCTAAGGAAGGTTTGTTACTCACACTTTGAGTCATTGTGACAAAATACCTGACAGAGCAACTTAAAAAGAGGAAAGAATTATTTTGCTCACATTTCAGAGGTTTCTGTCCCTCATGGCAAAAGTGCATGTGGAGCAGAACTGTGTCAACTCATGGTGGACAAAGATCAGAGATAGAGATAGAGAGGTGGTAGTTCTTTAAGCTAATACCCCTGCACCCAAAATTTCTAGAATGACCCAAAATATCTCTACAATATGGCGACCAAGCATTCAGCACATGAACCAGCCCATGGGGGACATTTCATATTCAAACCTTAACAGAAGGCATAGTTTCTGAAGAGACTAACTCCTTCCCCCCACAAAGAAAGAAGTAGTGTACTTTGCATCAGGACAATGAGAAAGAGGCCTTGAAGACATCTCATACATTAACAGACACCTGCCCATCACAGACTCAGTGGTAAAAGTTTTAAGTCATTTGAAAGAGTTTGCTTTGAAAATAGAGCTCTGAGTCTCTCTGTTCACACAGAGCCACCCAGAGAATTATTTCCCCCATTCATCCACACATGCACTATGAAGCTTTGGTTCAGGGGTCCCAGATCTTGCTTGGGCTGGCAGCAGACCTTGGCATTGACTACATGATGTTAGTTTTGCAGGCATGCAAAGTACAAGTTACCAGATTTGAAAAGATGTGAGAAGCTAGGCAATATGTATCAGGGGCAGAGTTCCTGTGGGGAGCCCCTGAGAGAGCAATGTGTTAAGCTATGAGAGTAAAGTTGAAGACATAGTGGAGACCCCAGGAAGTTAGAGGTGCCAGAAATGTGGAACATCTTCCAAGGAGAACTGTAGACAATGAGTGAAGCCAGCCTGTGCAAGAAACCATGTGGGCAGTAATCAAGGCTATAGGGGCAGGGCTGCCCAAGCCCTCGGGAGCTTATGTCACACTATTGTGTACCCAGAAACAGGACATGGAGCTTCAGGATTTAATGGTTTACCCTGAAGGAGTTCATTCTTGCTTTGATCCAGTCCTCCTTTACTATTGTTCTATTCCTCCCTTTCAGATTGGGAATGTTCACTCAGTGCCATTGTATATTGGAAGTATGTAATTTTAGAAAATCTTTTTACAGGACATGCAACTAAGAGTTTGCCTTGAGTCTCACAGGAGACTTTCAACTTGGACTTTTGAACAATGTTGGATCTGTTAAGATTATGGGAGCCTTTGGAGGTGATGAATGGAGTGGAATGTTATGGTTTAAGGAGGTGTGTTTGGGTGCAAAGTCGACAATTGCATGAACTTGTGATGATTAATTTGATTGTCAACTTAATTAGAATTAGAAGCACTTTAGGAGATCAATCAGTCCTTCTAGAGAGGATTAACTAACTGGGGAAGAACCCATTCTATATGTGAGAAGCAACATCCCGTAGTGTACGGGCCTGGATGGAATAAAAGGGTAAAAAGGAGAAAGCTCTTGAGCACAGGCATTCTCTCTGCTTCGTGGACACCATTATGTGAGCTGCTCTGTAACATCATGTCCTTCCCACCATGGTGGACTAAAACCTCTGAAACCATGAGCCAAATTAAATCTTTCCTCTTAATTTGTTTCTCTTGGGTTTTTGTCACAGTGATGGAAAATCTGACCAACACACCTATCATTTTTTGAATGACTACTATGCTAAGCATTACACATACAGTACTGTCTTTAGTCTTCATAGCAACCTATGTATATATTGATATATATATTGATATATATAATCAATGTTTATTGCAGTGTATAGAAGCTAAGGCTCACAGATGTTCAGAAATATCCCCATAGTTGTATAACTACTAAGTAGCAGAAAAGGTCTGAGCACAGGTCTGTTTGTTCCCAAAGCATATACTATTTCTTTACTGATCTAAATTTAGCTGTATTATATATTCAACCCTCTATAGCCACAGGTTCTGTATGCATGGATTCAAATCAACCATGAATTAAACATAGTTTGAGAAACAATTGTGCTATAAATGTACGGACATTTTTCTTGTCGTCATTCCCTCAACAATGGAGCATAACAAGTATGGACTTAGTACTTACTGTATTAGATATTATAAGCAATCTGGACGTGACTAAAGTGTATTGGAGGATGTACATAGGTTATATGCAGATATGATGGTATCTTACATAAAGGCTTGGGGCTTAAGCATCTGTGGAATTTGGTATCCTGGTGGGGAAGGGAGTGTTCTGGAAGCAATACTCCAAGGATACTTAGGGATAACTGTATTTATTTATCATATCCTTGTGTTTGGCACTTAATACCATAACTTCCATGGGCTCTGCATCCATGCCATTGCATTTGAAAAAGTTTTAAAATGAAAGCATGGTTAGTAACTGGAATAGTATTCCTTAAACTTTAGTTCCATAGAAATCATATGTAGAATCCTAGGCTTTGCCCCAAATGCATTCAGATTTCTAAGGTTGAGTCTTGGATATTACATCATAAGAGTACCTGATGTGATTCTGATATAGCCTCTCCAAGGATCATACTTTGAGGACACTGTAAAGGATGAGGCTATTAAGATACCCTTGACATTTGGACTCTATTTGAAATTTTACTGCAGTTGCCTTGTCAGTACCATAGAGTTTATTACTTCTTATTTATTATTTCACATCTGTTTTGTTAATTTAACTGAAGGCAAACACATACCTAAGAATCCTGAAACAAATTGTACCTCTGCCTCCTGCTCTGTTGTTCATTACTTTCTACTCTATACCCCTTCCATGATGAGGTGTCTAGCAAGGTTACATGGTCAGACTTGTTTTAAACAGAAAGTTAGAGATATGATAGTTTTATAAGCTTCAAATTCTATTCCCCCTCTGAACTTTGGTTCCCTCTTCTTTAAAACTGAGTTGACAGACCTTCCTTCACAATGTTCTGAGACAACAAGGTGGCTAGTATATAGTTAGTCTTTCAATCACTGATGGCTATGGTCAAGACATAATGATACACCTTACCCTTGGAGAGGAAGATCACAGAAGCATTATGCTATATGAAAAGGAAGAAATACCATTTCTTTGGAATGTTCAGTAAGAAACTGACAATTTTAAACTTGCGCAAATCTGATGTTCCTCATAATTAATGGCATTCCTTTTATTCCAGTCCATCCCAAACCTGACCCAAAGTAGATATTTACATTTGGCAAATAGTTCACAACCATCTCTTATTTAGTACTTGTTCACCCTGAAGACTAGGTCAATATGACCTGCTAATTTATTTTATGAGTCAGTTATTAGCTATCAAAATGTTATTTTGACAAAAGATCTGGTAGAAACAATTACGCACATTTATACTTTTTTCTGGGAATTAAATTGTCTAGTCACAAACTGCTGCTCCTTGTCTGCAACAAGAATATCTTTGCAAAGGAGAAAATTATAACTTACTATAGTATCAAATACCTAGGAATATTTAAATTACATGAAAATGATGGTGTAATACAATTTTAACCCCTTCCAGAAAACAATTCAGGAAAAGGATTTTATTATTTTAGGTTGGAAATTGTGAAAGGAGGTCATTTGAATTATTCAAGTTGAGCTTTTTAAAAAATTACCAATGATTTCTAAGTGATTTTTCGAAGGAACAAGACATCTCCAATGATCTCTTGGAATACTCTTATTGTTTTAGTTTAGCTTATATAATAAATTATTGAATACTTAGTGTGCCAGGCACTGTGAAAGCCTGTTACACTAATTAACTCACTTAATTCTCAAAAACAGCAATACGAGGTATTATTTCTTCTCACAGTTTATAAGTGAGGACTCACACTTGTTTTTAGAGGAAAAGATTTTCCAGAGGTCACACAACAAGGAAGGATGGAGCTGGGGTGGAGAACTAAATCTGATTCTGATCTCAGAGATCTAACACATTGCTATTCTTCCCATTAACACTCAAAAGTGAATTAGTTTGGGAAATAAATATATGCCATTGTTTTAGGTTTTTGAAAATGGGATGCCATAAAGTCAAACAAAATATGACAGATCTTGGTAATTCCAACTAATGGAAATCCCTGTTGTATGCATGTCTAATTTATTGGCAAATTGGTTACCTTTTCATTTCATGGTGATTATTCCAGTTTGTTTTCAGGAATTTCCCCCCAAACATTTTAGTTATTACAGTAGAATAGACTAGCACTTGCAAAGTGTAGGAAGCAATACAGCATTTTTTGTTTTTGTTTTTGCTTGTTTCTTCTTGGTTCTTTGAGACAGAGTTTAACTATATAGACCAGACTGGCCTTGAATTTGTGATCCTCCTGTCTCAGCCTCTGATTGCTGGAATTATAGGTATATACCACCATGCCTGGCCAGCATTGGGTTTAATGTTTATTAGCAATGTGACTGATGCTAGTGCCTTGGTTTACCTCATATGTAAAGTATGGTATACTAGTAAAACTTTCATAAGGTAGAGATACAGAAAATATTTTCTCTATCAAGATATAATGAATCTTAGGTATTTAGAACACTGCCTATCATTTATTTAATATTCAATAAACGTAGCTTTGCATTTGTGATTACATTTGATTTCCAAATAATTCTGAGATAGGTAATATTAATATGTCTATTTTCATCTAGAAAATCTTACTAAAATTTTCACTGGTATATTTTGCTTTCCAGGATCCTGGGTTATAGACCATGAAAAATAAGAAGGTTAGGGGTCAGGGATGTAACTCCATAGCAGAGTGCTTGCTTAGCATGCGTAAGGCTCTGGTTCAATCCCAGCACCTCGAAAAATGTAAGATGGTTCAACTTTTGTTAAGAGGCGCTAGAGACTAAGAGAGAAATGAAATGCCATATTATTTGTCAAATGAGTCCTTTGTCAGAGATCTCTGTTTGTCCCCTATGTCTTTCAACTTATTCTATAGTAATGGATTCCCTGGGTTTTGGCTTGGTAAATGGCTACCCAGAATACATAGTCATACTTCCTATCTTCCTTGCAACTCAGTAAGCTATGTGGTGTAAGTTCTAGTTTATGGAGTATAAGTGGGGGTGTCATTCAGAAACTTTCTTGCGAGATTGCTAGAGTGTATAAACTCTTTGACTCTCTTCTTCCTTTCTTCCTTTTTACTGCCTAGAATGAAAATGCCCACCCTCTTGGAACTTGAAAATGAAGATACACCCTAGAGTTGGTAGCACAATGAGTTGGAAGGTACTTGTGACCCTATAAACAAAATGAAGTAGAGCTGCCAAACCAAGCCTGGTATTCACATGAGTGTAGTAGCCAGCTTTCAAGAGTACCTGAAATAATCCTGGTGTCCGGTATATACACTCTTGTGTAGTCTTCTCCCACACTGTACTGGGAAGTCATGTGTCTGACCAGTAGCATAGAAGTGATGATGCGTGTCTTCTAAGATTACATTATAAAAGACTGGTTGATCTTCGGTGTTCAAACTCATTTTCACTTGTTCTTTTTCTCGGCACTCACCTTGGGGAAATCAAACTGCCACAATTCTTAGAAAACCGTTGAAGAGTCCTGCGTGGTGAGGACCTGGGAACCTTAATATTATAGCTTGTGAGGATCTGCCACCTCCCCACAGCCACTTGAGCAGATTTGTCAGTCCCAGTTCAGTCTTGAGATGACTGCAGTGCTGGTTGCCCACTTAGTTGCAACCTCTTAAGAGAACCTAAAGTAGAACAATGCAGTTTAAGCCCCTCCAGAATTCCTGGTCCTTTGAAATGGAAATATGTTGCTGTCTTAAGCCACTAAATTTGGGGTAATTTGTTCTGCAAGAATAAATGATTAATACAAATACATGAGAAAAAGAAAATAAAACCTTATCTTGTACAAGCCACTATCATTTTGTATTTTCTGTCACTTGTACCCAAACTAAGGTCCTTTTTTAGTTAAATTAATTTGTAGAATTAACCTAAAGAAATAACTTTCAAGGTACTATACTGAGGGTTCCCAGAAATTGAGAACAGGCAAAGGCCAAAGAGAACATCTTATCCAACCTCCTTATTTTACAGGTAAAAAGTAAGAGCTACCATTTAGTATTTCTTATGCCCGGCTCTCTGCTTAGTTCTACACATTTCATTGTCAGGATAATCTGTGAGGTAGGGACTCATTCCATTTTACATCTGAAGAGACTGGGTCCATACTCCTACCCATTTTACTTTACAGTCTCTCTACCGTTAAAGAGTACTTTAAAAATGATTCCAAGGATGATAGAACACATACTTAGTGTGGGTTCTGTACCCAGCACCAAATAGAAAACAAATCAATTATAACTATATGTCAGAGTTTTGTTATAATCTTGCACACTGGGGAAAAGATCTAAAGTAGTCCAAAGAATCAACTTGGTAGATATATTTTTGGACAAGTGGATGAAGCTAGTTATAGTTTAACTGGTTACATAAAGAAAATAATGACTGATTAAAGATCACCTGACTCTTGACTGGCTTATCTGGTTAGTTGGTGACTGGTTTCTCAGAATAGGTAAGCACTTATGTTTTTGCATGTGTTGTTCTTTAATAATATTAATTATTTAGCACTCCTTATCATTCATTAGCATCCCACACCAAGTCTGCAGGTGAGAAAACTGAGGCCTCAGAATAGGCAAGTGATTAGCTCACAGGCCCAGGTAAGCAGAGGTGAGACCAGAACTCAGGTCAGTGTTTTATATATTAACTAAGCTGTTCCAAAAAAAAAGACAGTTTTCAGTTATTGAAGAGGAATCCCTGTCTTTCCACCTACATAGCTCTCAGCATTTTAAAATTTTTAGAGAGATGGGCTGGAGGTGTGGTTCAAGTGTTAGAGCACCTGCCTAGAAAGCCCTTGGTTCAAACCCCAGTACCACCAACAACAAAAAATTTTTTTTCAGTGAGTTGTTTTATTTAACTGGGAATATTTTTTTGTACTCTGTTTTGAGATTTTTGTCTTTTTGTTTTCATCAGGGGTAGGAAAGAGGAAACAACTGATATTTCCCTAAATACTTTTTTTTCCTCCTCTCTTTGGACAGGGATTAAGCAATCGCCTGCCAGATTTCATCATTATGATGAATGTAAACCCGACTATTTACAGGAAGCTTATCATTCTTTTTCATTCCAGAAACTTGTGATACTTTCCCTTACTACATGGTGCAAACAGTTCACTGAGTCATCCATAAAGCTAGCTACCTTTCCCTCAGGCAATACACACTACACCCTGCAAGCCAGCCCATAACAGAGCCTTCGATTGTTGGAATGGAAGCCAAAGAGTTGGTGTTGAGTTAGCAATATTTATTATGAACAAGATAGGTAGGGGCTGGCTGGGGATGTTATTCAGTAGTAGAGAGCTTCCTAATATGCACAAGACCCTAGGTTCAGTCTCCAGCTCTGCAATAAACAAATGACACACCATAAAAAAGATAGTGACAGCCCAGATATGTTTAAGAAACAGAAAGCTCTTGTCTCTGGAGTGTTTGTAAAGAAGGATGGAACCATTTATACATTAAATCTCCAGATTTGTAAGGAAGCAAAGTATGGTTTTATCATTATCGAAACTACTTGTCATCAAAAGGTGATCTAAGGAATAAAGTTTATTCCATATTTGGACACTTGAGTTGTTTATGCTGTAATTTACATTCTTTTGGGAGAAGGAATTGGAATTCTGGGTAAAGAGGTGCCCCCAGGTGAGCCTCACCTAATACCCAGTTTAGGAATGACATCTTGCTTCAGGGACCAAAATGAAAACCCTTGAAAGGTAGAAAACAATTGTTCAAAGTCTGGGCTTCAAATATAGCACATTGGGATTATTTTTTTCTGAAAAACCGTTTATGTACACTGAAAAACAAAAATTTTTTTGTAAAGGTTTTAAAATGTCCATTCATTCATGTAGCAAGAAATATATTTTGCCTACTATGTATGCCTGCCACTTGTTCTGGTGATATGGATAAAGGCAGATATAAGCACATTACAAAACCAGGTACTTAAAATTGCCAAGAAATGAGATAAAGTCATTAGTAGATTAGTCTTTTATTCATGTCATAGTTCTGATTTTTTTCTTGTGTTAAAAATATTACATAGTGCTCTTTCCAGCCAGTGCAGAGTGATGGGCATCTCTTGGGACAATGGGCACAATTGCTGCAAGATGAGTGCAGGAGAAAGCTCTGCTGTAAGAAGTGGAAGTATGTGCTGGGTTGCCCTGCTCCTGACACTAAGATTGGCTCCCACCCCAGGCACATAGCCCAAGTTCCAGGAGGCAACAAGAAGTACTTCATTCTGGGGCTGGCTGTGGGGAACTTCTATGGTTCTGATCCTCAATAAACAAGGATCATTGATGTCATGTACAGCACATCCAATAATGAAGTGGGGAGCCACCTCTAGGGAAGAAAGCTCCATACATTAGAAAAGTGCACAGCATGTAGTACCCATATTCCAATCCGGTGCTCTATCCTTCATGTCAAGAATACAAGCCATATGCTCCAAATATATTGCCTTAGTCAGCTTTCTGTTACTGTAACAAATACCTGAGATAAGTTATAAAGAGAAAAAGTTTTGTTTGATGGCCACTTTTGGAGGTTTTGGGTCATGATTGGTTAGCCCTGATGCTTTCGGACCTGTGTGAGGCAGCAATCATGGTGGCAGTGGGAGGCAAAACCTCATCTCATGGCTGGGGCATGAAAGAGGAAGAAGAAGGGGCTGGTGTCCCAATATCTCCTTCAAGGGCACACCCTCAATGACTGGAAGACTTCCACTAGGCTCCACCTTTTAAAGATTTCCCCACCTTTCAATAGCATCATAGGAGGGGGACCAAGCTTTTGGGGGACACAGGCAAACTTAAAGATCTGAAAATGGACACTAAGACTCATTGTGGGCACAAAAGAGCCACTAATCAGGAAAATGCCCAAGGTAAGAAGACATGTTCTCAACTTTCTAGCCTTTAAAGAGTTCTGGTAACAACTTTGGCTGGCCATGAAAACCTAGCCAAAGCAAGGGTGTTCTGTGTGTGTCATGCAGGAAATGGCACAGGGACTTGATGGTGGTCTAAGGAATAGAACCCGGGAAGAACTCATTGAAATGGCTACCTAATGACAAGCTGGGGGACTTCTATGTCAGAAGGATTAGATCATATAGCAGGAGATGGAGCCAAAGATCGCTAGGCACAGGTATAGGAAGCATCTTGGTATGTCTGTGAAGGAGGATGGGCCTCCCAGAAACTGTACATAATAACTCTGGTATTACAGATTAGAGGTGGTTAATGTTAATTAAATCAAAAGCTTAAAAAAATCTTAAATGTTTTCCAACTCATAATTTTGGGAAATTTTTTGTTAAAATTTGGCGGGATATGAAGTTCCCCTCCAAATCAGATACAGCTTAGTCACTAAAAAACAGTGGACGGCTACTGTTATCATTTTGATATATGTAAAAAAATATTAAAACTGCTCATTTATAAGAAAGGTATATAACTGCTTTCTATTTCAGAATCACAGCTTGCAAGTTTCTGTTATAATTCTAGAAATATTTTCTCCATAAATGAGAGCATATTTAACAATGTTCTTTCTGCTTTTTTTTTTTTTTTTACTTGAGAGTGAATCTTGGCTTCATTTCACATCAGCAAATAGAGATCAAGCTTATGCTTTTTATAGAGGCATATTTTTCAATCAAATGGATGTGCCATAATTTATCTAATACCCAGTATCTTACTGATGGACATTTATTGTTCCATTTTTATCAGTGTGAGAAAAATTGTATTGTGTCTTTGGAACAAGTCTTTCTTTCTGTATTGCTATGCCTGATTTGTATCTCCTCAAAATTCTTACCTTTAAGCCCTAGCCACTGATACCTGGAATGTGACTGTATTTGGAGATTTGGCCTTTAAAGAGGTGGTTAAGTTAAAAGTGAGGTAGTTGGAGGGACAATCCAATATGACTGATATCCTTATAAGAATAGGATCAGACATATACACACAGAGAGAAGGAGGCCATCTGCAAGCTGCGGAGAGAGGCCTCAGAAGAAAACAAACCAGTTAACACCTTGTTCTTGGACTTCTTGGACTTCAGACAGTGAGAAAATAAATTTCTGATGTCTCCGTTAAAGTCACCCAGTATGTGGTATTTTGTTATGGCAGTCATAATAAATAAATAAACATGGCAAAGAGCAACATGTCTATAATTATATAGTAAAAATCAATGGGGGAAATAAATTCAGTTTAATTGAAACAAAATTGTGCAAGGATTTGGGGGAAACTATAGACAAAGATATATATATATATATATATATATATATACACACACATACACACATATGTACATATATTTTATTGACTAAGGTCCTTTTGTATATGAAGTATGGTAAAGGAAAATTGAAAAAAAAAACATAGCACTTGGCATTGCATTTTGACTCACTAGCTATCTTTTAATACCATTATTCATACTCAAACCTTACTCTTTAATCAACATAACTTGCTGCAGCAGTTTATGATTGGCTATTTTGACAGGACAGTGAGGATGAACTCTGGTACTGAGAAAGGACTATAATTCCAAATGTTTTATAATTGCAACATTCTTTCATTGCTTAGGTTTATAACCAACCCTGTACTGGGAAGTGCTGTCACTTACTGGAATTAGAGTTAAATGTCTTAGGATTGATTGCTCTTACTAAAAATTGTTCTCTCCCAGAACCCTCAAAACTAAAGTTGGAAAATTCTACAGAAAAGGCCTTGTGTCATTATATTTTTAGTTTGCCAGGTAATGATTTAACTTTTTCTTTTTTTAAGCTTTTTCAGAGAGATTGACTGGCAGCAGTGGTGAAGAGAGAGACCTACCAATCTTACAAGGCACTCTACCATGTGGATTTTCCACTGCGCTGCTCACAGCTTATCCAGTTTCCTTGTTGTGGTCAATGGCCAGATGGCCTGTTAGAATTTGTCTTGCGTCATATCTGAAGAAATCATATAGAGAGGTAACTAAATGGACAGCCTTCGCCCTGGTAGAATTTCCTATCTGCTCTAGTAGTAGGCATCACAGTGACACCAACCAATGTCTGTGTCTCAGTTAAACTTCAATATAATCATATTTTCTGTGTATCAGATGATTAATTGCTACATTACTCAGCAGATGGACATATGTTAACAGCTTCATTCAAAAGGAGAAATGACCTACAGGCCTTTTTAAAAAATCACTTTCTTTCATTTTGGCATCTTAAGCAAATTTCTTGAAACAGCCAGAGTCCAAAGTAGCTGTTACTACTCTTTGACCTACTACACAGCTTCAGAAAGGGGTTACAGTGAAACTGTGTGTGGATAGATATTTTTGTTGTTAAACACCTTCTGAATGTGCCTGGTTCCAAGGATAAGCTAGTGAACACCACAGATGCAGATAGGTGAATGGGAAGCACAACATTCGGTGTATTAAAAGTCAGTTAAAAAGAAGAAATTACAAGAATGCCATGAAGTTCCTTTATTCCTTCTTTCTTTATTCCACAAATATTTGAGGGTGTCTTTTGAGGGATATTAAAGTACAGAGACAAAGCCCTAGTGAAAGAGCAAAGGAAAATACAGGGAAAAAAACAGCATGAGAGGGTAACAGGGAGAGGGAGAGAGTAATCTGTCAAGGACTTTGTCTCTTTTTCTGTTCCATAAGCATTTGTTTCTTTAGGATAAACTATATAAAGCCATCTCTGTATCTCAACTTACATAGTAACTGGGAGAGTACTGTCAGACCCAGATTTATATGACCATATTATTCACTTCTTAATTTGTGAGCCCAGCAAGTACCAGAATGTTGATAGTTTGTGTTTTGTCTAATATTAATACTTTACAGACAGTATTTACTTTGTGCCACATAAACCTATAAGCACTTAAAATTCGCTTAATCCTCACAAAAATTCCATGAAGCAGGTATTTTTAATCCCTATTTTATATAAAAGGATACCAAGGCACAGAGAAGTCATGAAATTTGCCCAACGTCCTACAACTAGTCCTTGTTGAAACCAGGAACCGAACTTCCATTTCTAGAGTCTGTGTTGCCTACTGCTCACAATGTCTGTCAATAAATGACACATGGTAAAATTAGAACTAAGCAGATACTGCAGTGCAAGTCTCTTTCTCTTTCTGCTCCATCATTCCTATTCGTGGAACCCCCTGTTGTCATGAAATCGTGGTAGATAACGAGGGGCTACAAGGGTAAACACAGCCTATCTGGTTTTTGCCCTCTTGGAGCTCATGGCAATTAAATAACATACCCTTCCCAAGGCCCTCAACCTTGCCTATTTCTTCTGTTTCCCTCCCTGAATCATCAAGGGTTGATGATGGGTTGAGTGGAGAAGGAGTCTCCTGGAGAGCTGGGGCGCGGACAGATGACCTATGGGGATGAGGCAGCTTGACCTTTCTTTGGGCAGTGATTTAAGTCTCTTCCTTTCTCTGTGAGCCTCGGCTTAAAATGGCGGGACTTGTACCAAGGCCGTTTTCCTGCCCTCCCCCACCCCGGGCCCATCCGGCTAATCCACGATCCTGCGGTCTGTCCTGCGCTTCAGGACCCTCGGGTCACTGGCCGGACAATGTCCTCGTCCCTGGGCTTCTGCAGCCCAAGCGGCCCTTCCTCCCGACCCCCATGTTGCCGCGGGCCCAGTCACGCGCGTTTCCCGTGTGGACCACACGTTCTTGGGAGCGTCTAAGTCCTGATCACTCAGCCCCTAGGCGGGAGCCAGGCGAGGCCCTGACCAACATGGCCAGGGGTGTGTGTTGGGGGGGGGGGCGACCCTCGAAGACCTCAGTATGGCGAATGGCGGCTCGAGGGGGTTGGGTTGCGAGCGCGCGCGCGCGCTGCCCACCCAGGCCAAGGGGTCACTTGGCCAGGCGCCCAAGCCCGAACCCCGACCTTTGCGTCTGCTGTCTCGGCCTCATGGGGCTGGTGGGCGGCGCGGCAAGGCCGAGAACGCCCCCAGAACGTTTTTAGGAGGCGAAACAACAGGGAGACTCGGTTTCTTGCCGCGCACACTAAGACAAGGAATTCGGAGAGCGGAGGCGGGAGGTGGAAGACGCCGGGAGCCTGCCCGCGCGCCGGTCACGTGCGCCGCAGGCACCGCATGGCGTCGGCCCGCGCGCGCCCGCGTCTCGGCCGGCCCGGCAGCTCGGGCGCGCGCGCCGACGGGGCGGGCGCATGCGCAGGGGGGCGCGCCGCCTCTGCCCCGCGGCGAGGGTGTCTATGGAGAGGCGGCGGCCGCGGCTGCTGAGGCGGAGGCTGAGGCAGTGGCGATGGCGCCCTTCCCTGAAGAAGTGGACGTCTTCACCGCCCCACACTGGCGGATGAAGCAGTTGGTGGGGCGATACTGCGACAAGGTAATAACAGAGCGAAGGGCCTCCAGCTCGGGGCGGCGTGGAGGAACGGGCGGGTCCCCGGGGCGGCCTGGCCTGCGCGGTGACCGCAGCCCCCAGGGCCGCCTCCCTCCGCGCCAACAGCCGCCTGCGCAGTGTCAGCGTCGCGCGGCTCCCTGCCGCTGCCCAGCCCGCCCGGGTCCTCGGGGAGCTCGCGGTCCCGCCCGCCGCGGCCTCGGACGTGCCCTCGGGGCGCGCGGCGCGATCCCCGCGCGTCCGGCCGCGTCCTCGTCCTCCCTCCCCCTTCCGAGGGCCCGGCCCTGCGCACCGGGGAGGGGCGCGCCCGGGGCCTCCGCGGCTGCCCCTTGGGTGCGGAGCCTGCGAGCCCTGGGAGACCCTAGGGGACCCCCTCCCCTCCCCTCCGCTCCCCTCCCTCCCCTCCCCTCCCTCCCCTCCGCTCCCCTCCCTCCCCTCCCTCCCCTCCGCTCCCCTCCCTCCCCTCCGCTCCGCTCCCCTCCCCTCCCCTCCGTTCCCTCCCCTCCCCGTGGTACATTTCCCACCCGCGCCCGCAGGCCGCTTCTGCAGTTTCCTCGTCCGCATTGCCATCCCCCCAACTCCGGCCGCGCGCATCCATCCTCCTGAACCTCGGCTTGCTTCCTTCCTGGCTCTGTGGACGCCTTCTCCCAGCTACCCCTGCTTGTTTTATCCCCTGGTTTTTCTCTGGTTTAATTTGGGAGGGAAAACAACAACAAAACAAAAAACAGAAACAGGGTTAGAAACTAGTAGAGGACCATCAGCCTTCATTTATGGTGTTTTTTTTCCCCCCCCCTTGCAACTTTTATTGACCCGGATATTTTATTTTTACTCGATGGAGATTTTGTTTTAAGACAGCTATTCGTCTGTTGGAATTCTTTACTTGGGCTCAAATACAAGGGGCCTCGGGAAAAGTTGGTTTGACTGTGGTGGAACCTTTGTGGATTCTTGGGTGCAGCATAAGCTGAGAATCGATTTTGTGGAGGCAGCTTACGGCTTTGTGCTAAGGATATGAAAACAATATTACAATTGCCCGTATTTGTCAGTTCATTTTGGGAAAGTCATATGGGTACCCTTAAAACTAAGGGCAGTCCTGTTTCTTACAAGAGTGAGCCACATAGCATTTAAACGAAATAAACTTAAAAATTTTCAGACAGTACATAGTATTGAGCAGCATCACTGAACAGCAAAGAGGGGGTGCATTGTAGTCCAGAGAGGCGGATGGAGGATGACCAGTTTTTTCATGGCCAAGCCACCCACAGCACCACCAATTTGAAGTTTCAGATCTTAGCATCCCTGCCCCACAACCATCTTCTCCCTCCATTTTGAAAATTAAAACAAAGCAAAACACACTCCAAATCAGGTTTTAAATACCAGGACTGTTAACATTGTCATTCTCAGATTGGTTACTTATTAGGATTAGTTGAAAGCTGTTAAAAAATCCTGATGTCCAAACCCCGCAACTAAAATTAGGATCTCTGAGGATGGAACCTAGACATCAAGTATAATTTAAAGCTCTCCAGGTGTGCAGCCAAGGGTGAGAACCATTTTTCCGGGAGAAGCATAAGGCATGGCTAAGCTGGTGATCAAAAGTGTGTAAATCTGTATTTTTCAGTTGTCAGCATTGCAGTGTGTTTTTCTTCACTGCCTTTGAAACAGTATCCTTTGATTTCTGGAAAGAAAAAATAAGGTGGGTTTTCACTTTCTCAGAAATCAAAAAGGGGGTGATGAGGGCTAATGGAATCCAAGGTTTTTTCCTCCAGTTTATATTGGGAAAAGGTAGTCCAGAGATTCTTGGGTATTACAGAGAAAATTGCCATTTTCCTAGGAGATTTCTAGGATTTCCTGGGAAGTTTCAGATTTTATGCCTTCCTAAAATAGTCATAATTTTATTTAGTTGTATGCTATGCTAGACTGTCTAGCCTTATTTAAAAAATTTGAAGAAGTCAGTCATTATTTTTGTGTTTCTTTTTCTGGTGATTGAGAATACTTAAATTTTGAAAGTGCAGTTGCCTTTTTTTTAAATCTGAGTCAAGATCTTTTTTTTTTTTTTTTTTAATGGAATTGGGGTTTGAACTCAGGGCTTTGCACCTGCAAAGCAGGCACTCACAAAGCAGGTGCTCTATGGCTTGAGCCACACCTCCAGTCCATTTTGCTCTGGTTGTTTTGGAGATTGGAGGTGGGGGGGGGGTTGTCTCTCAAGCTAGTTGGGGCTGGCCTATCTCAGCCTCCCAAGTAGCTAGGATTACAGGCAGGAGCCACCAGTGCCCAGCTAAATAAGATTCTTTTCAGTATTTAAACGTTCCCTCTTGCATAACTAGTTTAATAAGCATTTTCAATTTGACATTGCATAATTCAGAATTATCGCTAATTTATCTCAGCACTGCAAAATTTATCACTAATTCTGGATTACATATAGTTAATGAGATTACATATGTGTACATCAAGATGAAAAGTCCAATTTTTGTGACCAAGGTGATTTAGCAAAGGAAAAAACTGCATAGGAATTTTATGCCATCATTTCTTCTTGATACCGAGAGCCACTGGAAGTCTCTTAGGATGTCCTTTGTGTGCAGGAATAGGAAAATAAGTATTTTGTGATGACCAAATGATCTTAAAGGAGTTAGTTTCTTTCTTTCTTTTTTTTTAAAATGTCTCACATTTTACCTTCACTGTCCTTTGTATAGATCAAGGATATCTAATCCAAACAGACTACAATAAAACTAAAAAGCTACATCATACATTATTTCACTGTATTCTAAATTTTGACTCTGAATGCCCAGTAACTATAAAGAAGTTAGTTTTATTTCCAATACTGAACTTTTTAAGTACAATATACTTTAGAAGCATCCATTTATTTACTAGTGTTAAATCCGTTATTTGTATAATTAGATTAATTTACTTAGAACAATTTATTCTGAAGCTGTAGGGTATATTAAATACTGTATTATACTAAATTTAATATTTTGCTTATGGATTTTCTCTTTTATAAATGGTCTTACAGAAAGGTTTTTCACCTTTGTTACCCAGATAATAGTCCTTTGGGGTAGGTACAGGCAGGGGGTATTTCTGTCTTTTAGCCTGGAATTTATAGGCCTAGATTAGATAGCGTAAGGATTATGTAAGCAGTTAGTGATAGACTGAGATGGAAATCCAAGTCAGGATTAGGACTGCTAGCTTCATTTTCTTCGAATGAAACAATAGTAGTTTCTGATTTGTATGGTAACAGTCTGCTAAGAAATCTTTTTTGGTAATTTACTGTCCTTCCACATAGGAATTATTTTAGTAAAAATTTCTGTTCACTATCCTCTTCCTGTTTCACTCTGAATTCTCAGCCTTTCCTCTGATCCTCATAACTGAGCTCTGTTAGTCCTGTCAGTGAGAATGGAGTTTCTGCTTGCCAGTCTGCCCTTGTTAGCTTGTGTTAGCAATGTGAGACATGGTCACTGGTCTTGAGTTCATAATTTAATATGTAGTGAGTGACGTCTGCGCTAGGAAGATGTCCAAACAGGGAAGAGTGACAGCAAAGGAAAGTGTATGGTCAACTCCGTGAGAAAGTATCAGAAGTTACCTCTTTGATTGATTTCTGAGAACAGTTAGGTGGCTGGTGGAAGGATGTGCTTAGTATGGACATTCTCAAGATTTATACATAAATGAATTGTAAAAAAATTCAAGTGGAGGAAACCTTAGGGAGTGCCTAGGTATTTTAGGTGAGTCCCATCTACCTCATTTCATATAAAAAGGGACATTTTATAACCAGAATTCTAAGAAGAAAATAATTTCAGAATAATTTGAATAGATTATTATTTTTTTTTAAATTGAATGAATATAGTCTCATGGTCAGTTCTTTTTCTTCTCATTTGTCTTCGTACCTATAAAAACTTACTGTGTTTGAGAGGATTGGTTTATAGGAAGGAATATTGAATTGAGAGCTGAGAGAAGAAGGAAAGGGGAATATAGTAAGTTTTTACTACACACTTGATGTTATTTCTTCTAATCCTCACAAGAGCCCTGTAAGACAAGTATTATCTCTCATTTAAAAGTGAGGAACGTCTTAGTGGTTAAATAACTTACCACTCATCCAACTTGTAATTAGTAAAGCCTGAGTTTTAATCTTAGAGTTTTTTTTTTCCCCTTCTGAAGTGCATGTTCTTTTGCCTTATCTCACTCGTTACTTACTACTAACTCTATGATTTTATGCAAAACAGTTTTTCTCTAAACAGTTTTTCTCTGGGTCATCGGTTTTTCCATCTGTCAAGTAAATTTGACCACTTAAGGTTTATTCATTGAGTGTAAATTTCCCTTGATTAAATGAAAGCATTGTCTAACCAAGTGGACAGAAAATTAAAAAAAATTATTCGGGACTTTGTTATGTGTTTTTATATCTATATTTGAATTTACTGGCTTTAAGAGGCACAACACTTGAGAATCAGTTTGAAGCCAGGTTGTTTTATTTTAGGTTGTTAATTTGGAGTATCTGAGACATAAAGTCAGTTACAAACTTTTTAAAAAATATGGAAGATACTGTGTTGCTGTTTGTTAATATCTGTTGAATATGTGTATCTTGTTCCATAAAGATTCTTCATTGAATTTGAAGACACCAGAGTATATTACCATATGGTCAGTAGTAACCTTTAGAGTCTACAATAGAGCACTGTTTTATAATATATGTACTATGATTCATTGGTAAATCATAAATTGATTTTGTGGATCAGAAATAGTATTAAGGGCTGGCAGAGTGGCTCAAGCAGTAAGAGTGCCTGCCTAGCAAGAGTGAGGCCCTGAGTTCAGACCCCAGTACTGCCAAAAAAAAAAGCTTAGAAAAAAGTGAAGTGGAAAAGTAAATACTAGAGTATATCACAAGTTAGAGAGGGAGATACTGTTTCCTGAAGTCTGCTTAAAGGTTTGTGATACGTGTGTATGTGTGGATTGTATTGCATTTTATCCAGTCTTGGGAACTGACTAGGTCATGGTGAACAGTGTTTCAGAAACATTTTGTCAGAAGCAGCTCACTGTTGCCTTTTTGGGCTTGGTAATTCTTTGTTGTGGGGGCTGTAGAATGTTTTCAGAGGCATTCCTGGCTTTTACCCACTAGATGTCAGTAGCACTTCTCCAGTGGTAGCAGCTGAAACTGTCTCCAGACCTTGTCCTTTATCTCCTGGGGGGGGCAAAATTGTCCCAATAGTGAGAACTTTTGCTTTAGAGCAAGTATTCTTCCTGATTACTTACCAGCTTGGATTTGGAAAGGTAGCTTTATGGTTGAGACAACATTGTACCTTGTGGAAAGAGTATAGGTGTTTGAGACATAGAGACAATCTGTTTCATTGTCTTCTGCATAGTTCTGTGATTTAGGCTAAATTGTTTCTCTGAGCCTGTTTTTAACCTTTAAGATGGGGATGATAATACCTGTGTTCTAACACCTAGTATAGACTTACAGGCCATTACTATGTACTTGAAATTATTAGTGTCCTGGTTTATTTTTTTCCTGAATTAAGTCTAAGTGCTTGAATTACCTTAGTAGAGGCAGTCAAAATTTTGAAAAAAGTATTCATAAAAGCAGACTTTTTAAAGAGTCATATGTGTTCTGGTTATTCTTTTAACTACTAAATCTACTAACTTTCTGTATTAGATTGAAAGGATTTGCACTTTTCAAAAACTGATTTATTTTAACTAATTTTGGGCCTGTCTTCACTTGCTCATGAAATTAGCAAACACTGATTGAGAACTTAGCAGAAATGAAAGTCATGTTTCTTCAGCCTATTGTATAAACCTTTTTCCATTCTCCCCCAAGAATACGTCTTTTCATCTGTTGATCATGTTTCCCAGCTGTATTGGGGGTGTAATTGACAAATAAAGTTGTACGTTCAAGATGTACAACTTGATAATTTAATATACATACACATTGTGCAATGATTACCACAGTGTAATTAATCAGCACATCCATTGTGTGTCTGTGGGGGAGATAAGGACACTTAAGATCTGTTCTCTTAGCAAATTTCAAGTAAACAAAATAGTATTGTTAGCTGTACATCAGATCCTCAAAACTTAAGCATCATATAACTGAAAACTTGTGCCCTTTGATAATCAGCATCTCTCCATTTTCCCCACCCACAGCCCTGGCAGCCACAGTTCTCTATGAGTTTGAGTTTTAATAGTTCCACTTGTACGTGTGACCATACAATATTTGTTTTTCTGTGTCTGGCTTCTTTCACTTAGTGTAATGTTCTTCAGGTTCATCCATGTTGTTAGAAATGGCAGAATTTTCTTCTTTTTTAAATGGTTGAATAATATTATGCTATGTATGGATATATGTGTTTATCACATTTCCTTTTCAGTTCATTCTTGGGGGAGAATGGAAAAAGGTTTATACAATAGGCTGAAGAAACATGACTTTCATTTCTGCTGACATTTAGGTTGTTTTCATATCTTGATTGTGAATAGTGCAGTAATGAACATGGAAGTATAGAGACTTCTTTGAGATACTGATCTCACTTCATTTATACATACACCCAGAAGTTGTTTTTCTATTTTTAATTTTTTTTTTTTTAAGGAACTTCTATGCTGTTTTCCATAATGACTGTGCCAGTTGTTTTAGGGCCTTCTAATGATAGTTTTATTTTAGGTGAAATACAGCAATAGTGACAGAAAAGGCTAAGTAGGGCTAATATCTGTTATATTCTGTGTTCTTTAAATATATTAGCTTATTAAAACATCACAAGAACTCTATGAAGTAGTTAATATTACTAGCTCTATTTTTCAGATGAAGAAACTGTAGGGCTATTTAGTGACTTGCTGTCAGAGTCCATTATTACTTGGCTTTAGAGTTAGTGCTTTGAATCACTGCTTGGCTTGACTCTTAACATAGTCAGGCTTTTATAATAGCTAATGTGCTTCTCAGGTTGTAGCATGAAATCTTAGCCTATTCTTTAAAAGAATTTCCAACGAGAAATAATATGCACAATTTCCTGCGTAACTTTTAAGATGTTATTTTCCTTAACTCGTGAGAGCATTGTTTATTTTGATATTTAAAAAATATAGCCATTAATTATATGCTTTTGATTTATGTCATATTTCTATTAAGAAATATTTTCAAAGATTTTTTCCTTTTTATCTTTCTTTAGTTAAGTAAAATAACACATAATATTCCACATCCAGCTATCAGTCACTAATGAATTTTGTCATAATCTGGTGTGGCATTTCTTAGCATTTAAAATATATACATGAATTTGAGCACATCTGCTCTGTGTACTTTTGTTAGATGGCTCAAAAGCTAAGAGTTGTTTTTACATTGTTACATGGTTGAAAAAAATTAAAGGACTATTTTGTGACATGTGAAAAGTTGGATAAATATTAAATTTCATTGTCCATAAATGCAAAATTTTATGGAAATGCAACCACAGTTTGTGTACATGTTGTCTGTGGCTACTTTTTACACTGCAGCAGATGAGTTAAGTGGTCACTGCAGATCATGTGCTCTGCAAAAGTTAAATAGTTACTGTGTGGCCCTTTGTAGAAAATTGCTAAACCCTGTTCTAGGTAATTACTCATGTATTTAGTTAGGTTAACTTTTTTTTTTTTTATTAATTTCTCTTTGTAAAAGTGTAAACTCCATAAAGACAGAGGTCTTCATTTTGTTTACTCATGTGTCTTAATTACCAGGAACAGTGCCTGGCTCATAATAGCTACTCAGTAGCTAGAGTAAAAAGTGCATGAATTTATAAAAAATGAATGACTTAATTTTCAAAATGATGATAACTCATCCACCCATGTAAAGTATAGGTGTTTTATTCCCATTTAACACCAAGAAGAAACGAAGATACTGAGAGAGAAAAGTAACTTTGGTCAGTTTACACACTAAATAAATGGTAGAACTGGCATCAAATCCTAGGAATCTGAGTCAAGGGTCAGTTCTCTGTCACTCTTATTGTTAATCAGTCTGCATTTTGTAGAAAAAACTTAGTTCTGTTATATGCAGTGGAATTGCTTTAGGAGTTTGTGTCACCTTTTTCTGTGCTGTCACCTAGACCACAGTTTTTGCTGTGAACAGGCTAGTATAACAGCTTAGATTGTGCTCCGTTTTAGAAATACTAGATAAGACTTTAGAAAGCAAGACTATAAGCATGTTGTTAGCATTTGCCTCTTGTTTATCTACCGGGTGTATTTAATCTAATTGTTTCCCCTATAAAATTTGAAGCTAGGATGGGTATAAGGCAGATTTAATATAGAGTATGGAGGATTTGACTGTTATTTTGAATTTTTTAACTTGAAACAGGTTTTTTGATAATGTGTTTTTAAATATTAGAATTTGCCACCAAGTATATATAAGAGTTGTACAGGAATTCTAAATTTCTTTCTTTCTCTTGTTGAATACTAGAATTAAAAGAAAATGATGGTATATTTCTCCATATTTTCATTGATTTGTATCTTTTCTTCAAGTGGATTTACTTTCTCATGTTCTGGTGTATTAAGTTTCTGCATTGCACTATTGTAAGGCCTCCAGCTCAGATAAGTAGATGATTTCCTATATAAGCTATTAAGCATTTATATCCATTTTCTTAAAAAAAATAGCTTCCTTAAATTATCTAGTCATGTGCTAATGTTTTATATTTCCAGACAGACCTTTTTCATTTTGATAATAAAGTTTAAACAAGCTACAATAGAATATTTCTGAATTTTTAAATTTTATAAGTAGTATAATAGCATATAGAACATTCTAAACAAAGAACAAAGCACTTACACCATTACTCTAACTTAACTCTGTAAATGTTTATGTATGTCTTTGGGATGTACCTGCCTGTATTTTTGATACGTACAAAGTAATAGGAGTTTAGGTTTGGAGGGAACCACGTCAAATTCTTTTTTATTTAAAGAAACTATGTGACTTATGCGTGCTTCATTTTTCTGTATCACTAAGTCCTTCACAATGCAATCCACTATTTCCTGGCATAGTGTACTTCTAAATTATAACTTGTTAATTTATTTGTACTTAACATAGCCAAGTATAAGGGAAATATATTGCTGTGTAAAAAAGTAAATAGGAATACATTTGAATGCTTCTTACTGGTATATTGTTTCATGTTTGCATGTATTTATATGCCTTTTCTTTCTATGTTTTTTTTTAGCTTTCTAAAACCAACTTTTCAAACAACAACGATTTCCGTGCTCTTCTGCAGTCTTTGTATGCTACTTTCAAGGAGTTCAAAATGCATGAGCAGATTGAAAATGAGTACATTATTGGTTTGCTTCAGCAACGCAGTCAGACCATTTATAATGTCCATTCTGACAATAAACTATCTGAGATGCTTAGCCTTTTTGAAAAGGGACTGAAGAATGTTAAGGTAAGTTGGAAAACTTGGTGTGTTAGTATTACAAGTTGTGCCATCTGGTCATGTTATTGGCAAAACTTATTAACAATTTATAGTCAATGCTACTATTTTAAAGAAAAATATTTTTCTTGTTGATGATGACTAGAAAGACTATTCCAGAGGACTGATTTCAGTGGAGGCTTACAGTAAGAAAGAGAAATCTGGTTCATTTGAATATAAGGACAAGTAATGGTTTATACCTGGGGAGACAGGTAGAGGGGTCAGTGTGTGGAAAAATTACTGATGGGAAGCATCAAGGCCAGGAGGATTCTCGATAAATAAATAGGATTTTTGCTGAAGGCAGGCCAGGAGAGTAAGGTACTGAGGAGGATGGTAGCAAGGAATTTGTTAAGATATTGAACTGTTCAAATACCAAGGGCAAAGGATTTTTGTTAGACCAACTAAGGAGGATTCTTGCTAAAACTAGACTAACACGTCTAAGGTCAGACCCTAGTGGAGAAGAGCCTGGCTTAGGTTTGGCTACAGTGTTTGTCAGTTGCTGCTTTATTACTGTTTAATAAAAATTTATAGAGAATTGTGCTCACCAAGTTTTAAAGTTGTTTTTATAAGTTGAAATTTTAATTACCATGAACTTGTTATATTTTGTTAACATTTGCTGAATTCTTAAAGGAAAGCTAATAATGCAGATTACTGATGACTTAAGGTAAAATTGTTACTTAGAATGAATAAACAGTTGAATTTTATAAATTTTATTTAATTTAAAATTGAGGGTTGGGGATGTAGCTCAGTAGTAGAGCTCTTGCCTAGCATGTATGAGGCTTTGGGTTTAATCCCCTGCAAAACAACAACAAGAAACAAGACTTGAACATCAACTGTAATGTTTGTTGTATTTTATTTTTTCTTATTATTGGAAGCAAGGTAGTTATATAAGATAATTTCAGTTGTACAATATAAAGTGAAAGGCACTTTTGAGTATAGTTTGGGATAATGATATAGACATTTTCTTTTTAATTAAATTTATGAATTATAGGGTATAGAAATTTGATGTTACTTCCCTTTCAGTTCAGGGATGCATAGGCTTACACTACAACTCTGTCAAACCACCATGCACCTATCACTTAGAGATTTTGTTCTAGAAAGGCTATTCAAGCTGGGTGCCATTGGCTCACACCTATTATCCTTAGGTACTAAGAAGGCCAAGATCAGGAGGATAGCAGTTTGAAGACAGCCTTGGCAAATAGTTCTCGAGACCCTATCTTGAAAAAAATCCTTCACAAAAAGGACTGGTGGAGTGGCTCAAGGTGTAGGCTCTGTGTTTGAGCCCCAGTACCACACACACAAAAAAGGCTGTTCATCAGGGAGGAAGATGGTTGAAGAAAAGAAAAACTGAACAGGAAGATTAGTATTAAAAAATTGTTCTAATCTTCAGAGGCATACTGAGTAGCTACTTGATAGGGAGGTAAGAGATTGAATAGGGTGGCTGATGGAAGGGAGGGGAGATTTACTTTTCTGTTGAATACACCTTTAATTTTATACCATATTCATGTATTACCTGTTCAGAAGATCTGAACCAAAGTAGTGACTAGTGGATGTAGAGGGGAAGGGAGAGCCTTAACAGTCATAGAAAGCAATGATTGTATATAAAAGGAGGGAGAAAAGAGAAAAAGAAATGAATGAGGATTGAACCTGACTTTCTAGGCCAAACAGAAGAGAGTGAAGAAATACAATCTGTTCTGGACACATTAGATTTGAACTACTGTGTAATTCAGGTAGACATTTATTAATAGGAGGAGAAGGCATAGCTGGGTTTGAAGGGCATAAGAATGATCTGGTGTAGAAAAGAAAATGTATTGTTAGGATATATGTGGAATTGGAAACCATGTGGGCATGCTTAAGAAACAACATTGTAGGGAGAGTGAGGCAAGAAGATTGTTAAGTTTGAGGCCAGTCTGAGCTATATAGTGAGATGCTGTCTCAAAAAACCAAAAAAAGAATATAAGTTTGAATTAAATAGAAACAGTTGAATAAGGAAAAGAGGAGACAGGATTCAACAGGGATGAAATAGTCCCATGTTTGTTTTTTTAGATTTCATTATACTGTAAGTTTTCTACACTTTTGAGAGGATAGGTACAGAAGAGGTGGATAAGTTACAGGGAGAAATGGTGTTAGTTCGTATGAGTTTGTAGCTGTTGAGAGTTGTCTAAAATTGGAATGATTTATTTTAAATTGTACTAAGACCCTTGCCTTTAGAAGGTGTGTTGATACTAAGGTGTGTACATTTTGTCAGGGTAAATAAAAAAAAAAAAGTTCCTGAATTTTTTTAGTAGCGAATATACTAGATTAGATTAGGTTATATGCAATAGCTCTTAATTGGATTATGTTATGATACATCCAGTATCATATAGAATATTCAAAGTTAATAGAGAAAACTGACATATAAGATTATATAACATCAATCAAATTAATAGAAGTTTTTGAGTAGATACCGGCTATTTTTAGACTTTTTAATGAGATTTTAAAAAAAAAGAATTGAGATCAGATTACTAAAGAAAAAATTCAAAGCATATTATTCTTAGGATGTTTTTGTTTGTTTGTTCATTTGTTTTTGCAGTGCTAGGGATTGAACCTAAGGCCTTAAGCATGTTAGGTAAGCTTTCTACCACTGAGCTGTACCCCTTCCCCTAAGGACGTCTTGTATACAACAAGTATAGAGACCACTTTGCTCTGTGTGTTTTGTTCTGAGGTTTTATGTTGAAATAGCTGAAAGTTAAATTGACTTCCTGGGATCAGGCACAATATAAATGAAGAAAAACTTTCCCAAAAATACACAATTTTTTGTTTCCAGAATGAATATGAGCAGTTAAATTATGCAAAACAGCTGAAAGAAAGATTGGAAGCTTTTACAAGAGATTTTCTTCCTCACATGAAAGAGGAAGAAGAGGTAAGAATTATTTTTCCTCATTGTCATTTAGATTTATAAAATTTTTAAAACACTGTTTTGCCTTAGGTTCTACAAAATAATGTATAGAAAGATGTAGCCAGTTTATGGAGAGAAGCTTCCAGTTCCTTTTGGGAGCTTTAGTTTTATTTCCTTAGAAAGGTTGTTCTTACTGAACAAATAATTTTATTTATTCAAGAAATGCATATGTGTTGATGACACTGTTAATAACTTTACATCACCCTAATATTTTTCAGAATCTTTAAAGGACTCTGTAAGTCTTTAGATATTTTCTGTATGATAAGTTTAAAGAATGTTTAGTTTCTTTTTCAGTAGTAGGCTTCAGTAGTTAAATTTTAGTTCAAATTTATCAGTGTTAGGTTTAATACACATATGTATTAGGCTATCATTAAACAGATGGGCAAAATTTTCTTTTTTTTCTCTATCATGGGATGATAATCAGGAATAGATACCATGACAGTATTCTATGGAAGTTGGATGGTTTTTCAGCTGTAACTCAGTTACTATAGTGATTCTCAACTGTGGCTTCACCTTGTAATTAGATTCTTAATTAAGAATAAAATAGAGCCTACTTCTTAAGCTCTTCTAAGACCAATTAATCCATATGGGAGGCATTGGCATGGTAGTTTGTCAGGGTTCCCCAGCTCATTGTAATACGTAGCCAGCATTCAAATCACTTATTGTAGCAATATTTCTTAACCTGTGATACCCATTAAAATTATCTGTGGAACTAAAAACAATGAAAAAAAACCAGCCTTATTTCATCCTCTAAAGATTATACTATAAATTGGAGCCATGGATCAGTTTCATACGAATCACTGTAGTAAAGTAATGATTTGAGGAAACATCTTCAAAGTCCAGAAAAGACTTCAGTAGAGTTGTGATTTTTATGTTTCCAGTATATTGGTAACATTGTTATTTGAGGTAAAGGCTCTATTTGGGTAGAATTCAGTTACTTAATACCTACCGGAAGGTAATTAACTGGTCTAAAATGTCTAACAATAAGAGAAGGATTAAGAGTCTTTGGCAAATTCTATACAGGAAAATCTTGTAATGCTTTAAAATTGCTTATGGCCTGACTTACTAGTTGGAGAAACTATAGACAGAAGGAACTTTTTTGGCAATATTCTTTGTAGTTTTTGTATAAACTAACTTAACATTAATAACTAAATTCTTTGATGCATATGTTCATAATACTACACTGGAACCATTAACAATTGAAAGGGTACAGAGCAAAACAAAACTAATAAGCATCTTTCCTCATGAGCATTTTGTTACATTCTGTTCAATTTAGGTTTTTCAGCCCATGTTAATGGAGTATTTTACCTATGAAGAGCTTAAGGATATTAAGAAGAAAGTGATTGCCCAACACTGCTCTCAGAAGGATACAGCAGAACTGCTTAGAGGTCTTAGCCTATGGAATCAAACTGAAGAGCGACAGAAGTTTTTCAAATATTCAGTGGATGAAAAATCAGATACAGGTGAGATTAATTTATCAGTTTACTTATTCAAGGCCACTGCTACCTTGTTATGAATTGCCAATTTTGTAATTTAAGTCAGGCTTGCACCGTGGTCAGTTGAAACCTTATTTTCACATGTAAATGTAATTGAAGACAGTAGTTTCTACTTCAGAATTTAGTGTTTATGGTAATCTAACATATACGTGGGCCGTATGCAATAGTGTTCCTTGAATGAGGTTTTTTTTTTTTTTTCCTTGGTGGAACTAGGGTTTACACTTGGGGCTTCCCCCTTGCAAAGCTTTAGCATTTGAGCCCCACCTCCAATCCATTTTGCTCTGGTTATTTTGGAGATGGGGGTCTTGAGAACTATTTGCCTGGCTGGCCTGTAATCACAATCCTCCTGATCTCATTCTCCCAAATAGCTAGGATTATAGGCACGAGCCACATGAGCCACTGACACCTGGCTTTCTTGAATAAATTTATATATACACAATAATTACAGTTACTGTTGTTACTGTGACCCATCAAAATTGAGAACTATCATGTTCAGAGCACTTTTGAACTATTATCCGACTTTCTGAGTTCCATTGACTATAGTGGCTGCCTTTATCTTTCCTTGTGTTTTTTCATCAGTTTTCAAAATCAGTTATGTTAAAACATACGGTCCATGACTTACCATGGTTTCACTTACAAGGTTTTGACTTTTAAATAGCACAAAAGCAGTTCACATATTATACTTCAAATTTTGAATTTGGATCTTTTCTTGGGTTACCTGTATGCTGCATGATATTCTCTTGCAATATGGAGCAGCCATGTGGTCACCAGGGGAAACAAATGATACTTCGTAGTACTGTTTTTAAGTATGATGTTTGGTAGGCTAGATATATTTAATGTATTTTTGCTCTTGGACGTATTTAACTTACTATGGCTTCATTGTGATGTAACCTCTTTGTAAGCAAAGGAGCATCTGTAGCTTTATTTTCATCCTTTGCTGTTTATCATTGTCTCCATTTAATTCTAGTAATATTCAGAGTACACTTACTTCTAGAATACAAGTGAGAAATGCAAATAAAATATGCCTGCCTTTTTTTCTTAATAGGCTACTTCCTTATTTTTTATTCTTATTTATCTCAATAGGTTTGCCTTTTAAAATATCATTAAAAAAGCAGTTGACATTCTTAGGCTAGTAAAAATTCTTTTGGCTTCTTGTAGGTGGACAGTAGCAATGTCATTCCTGTTAAAATAGCATACAATTTTGTGAATTTGATCCTTTTTTCATATTTTAACAAAATTTCATCATGTTGAAACAAAATGATGTAAGTTAAGCTATGATTAAACCCATAAAGCTTGTCAGCTTTACTCTGAAGTATAGCTTGTGCCTTAGATACCAAGCGAAAACCTGCTGTGTCTTGTTTAATTATAATTATAATATGGGATTTAAAAGCATCACACTTACTGTATTTAATTTTCCCACTCCTTCAAAGCAAATTATAGTTGCATTATGTTTAAAACATTTGGCATTTAAAAAGTGGCAGTTTAAAGTAATTTGATCATTGCATTTCTATATTTAAGTTGCTTTGTGAAGTCAAATCAGATATACAAGGTACTCAAATAATCCATAGTATTTTAGAGAATTTTGTGTGTGTGTGTGTGACTGGAGTTTGAACTGAGGGCTTTCACACTTGTGAAGCAGGTGCTTTACTATTTGAGCCAAACCTTCAGTTCATTTTGCCCTTGTTATTTTGGAAATGGGGGTCTCTAGAACTATTTCCCCAGCCTGGCCTCCTATGGAGCTATTTGATATCAGTCTCCCAAGTAGCTAGGATTACAGGTGTGAGGCACTGGTACCTGCCTTAGAGATAAATATTTTATACATTATTGTAACACTCCTCATTTTTCTTTCACAAAATTGCTACTGACATGGTAAGTTACAATAAATTGTATATCCACTGACTTTCCACAATACTTGCTATAAAGATTTCTTATCAATGCATCAGAAGTAAGTATGTCATCTCAACTAGTGTATAAATAATTTAAGTAGGTTAAGCCATCTGCAGGCTCAAATTAGATTTTATAGATCTTTTATCTTTCTTTTTTATTTGAAATGTGAAATTCAAAGAGGGAGCACAAGGAAGGTGCTAACAGGGGTCATTATGCCTGCGTAGAGAGTGTTGTGAGATTTGTATGTGTCATTAAAGATTTCTTGGAGCTCTCATAATCTAGCTGACTCTACTGTTGTTAATTTAAAGTTGTATAACCTGTTTGACTCCTTTTTCGAATGATGCTACAAAGTGAGTATTGTCTTTTTTTTATCTGATGCCTTTGTAAGAGGAAGTCAATTCTGTGTTCATTATTGTTGTTCTACTGATGAAGTATGATCTGGGCCATGATAGTTTAACCCTACAGGTTCTTAGCAAGTTTAACATCTCCATGTTACCTCTACTACGTGTTACTTCCTTTTTCCATCTTGCAAGCAGGAAGGAATTAATTTCAGGCACTGAATTTTACTTACAGAAATGTGATTGTGACTTCTTACTGTATTTGCTCTTGTAGCCTTTACTGCTAAATCTTTCTTCTTTATTTCAGAAGCAGAAGTGTCAGAACACTCCATAGGTATAACTCATCTTCCTCCTGAGGTAATGCTGTCAATTTTCAGTTACCTTAATCCTCAAGAATTATGTCGATGCAGTCAAGTTAGCACTAAATGGTCTCAGCTGGCAAAAACTGGATCGCTGTGGAAGCATCTTTACCCTGTTCATTGGGCCAGAGGTAGGTAAATGGGATTTTAATTTAAAAAAAAAAAATTTTCAATCTGCATTCCTGGATAAATATTCACAGCCATTAATGAGTAAGGCCAGGAAGGGGACTGAGAACTTGACCAAAAGTAGATTTTGTAGTTAGGTGATATATTTTTGGTATACATTTTATAAAAGCTAACAATGCTAAAGTATTCATGGATAAGTTATTTAGAATAATTAGGAAAAAAGTTGGAAGGAATAAAAAAAATTGGCAAAATGTTGATAATCATTAAAGACAGGTAGTAGGTGACTGGGATTCATTATACTTACTGGTTCTTTCTACAGACTATGTAATGTGTACAATTCTTCATAGTAAAGACTTAAAAATAAGTATAATTGGTTTTCAGAATGCTTTAAATAATTGGATTGAGTATTTTAAAAAAAACAGAATAAACTCTAAAAATTTAAAGATGATACATCATTATGGCTTCCTTTTGGTTGTGGCTCAAAGTATCTGTTAATCTTGTATTTAGCATCTTTTTTTTTTGTATGTGGTTAGTAATGCCTCGTTCTCTAAACCAAAATTTCACTGTGGTAAGTTACCTTTAACATATGGACAATTAAAGAAAATGTTCTTTCCCTGAACATATAATGCAATCATGGCATATATGCAGCTATTTAATGCGGTATATATTTTTCTGTTACTGAACTAAAACAGTTCTTCTAGTTAGTATTAACTTCAAAATTCATATTAATTTTTTATAGTTTTCTATTATAGGTAACTTTAATAGTCTCACATGATTTTGTCTAATATAAATTGTGAGTCTTAATGTAAAAGTTTGTTATTATTTTTGAGGGGAATGAAGGGAATGAGATTTGTACCATGCAGCTCAGGCTACCCTCTAACTTACTGTCTTCCTGCCTCAGCCTCCCAAGTGCTGGAATTAAAACCCTGCCGTCACATTTGACTTGCAGAATTTTTAAAATAAGCTGTTGTTAGATATTTAATATTTTTTTGAGTGAAGATATTTGATATATTGGGTAGACTAATATAACCCAGGTAATAGAATTATTATTTTTACGTGGATTATTTTTTTCCTGTTAGTTGTAGAATAATGAAATAGCTAAAAAGTAAAATAAGGCAACTACGGATGTAGTGAATACTTTTTGTTCAGCTGTTTTTAATTAAGAGTTATTAAGAAAAACATAATTAGATACAATTTGATACATCATCAAATGTGAGAATGCTGTGCTAACTTCCATGAAGTCACTCAGATCTTACACTTTCTAAAAACATTTAAACAAAATGTTCAGTGAAATGATTTTTAATTATTCATGGTATTTCATTGTTTTTGACCCCCCTCTCAGACATTTGAAATGTCTGGAGACATTTTTTCTTGTTCCATTTTTGAGTAGTGGACTATCATCTAGTTGGTCCTAAGCACCCTACAATCAATTTGTCTGCTCCTCCGTGTCAAAGAGTTACTCAGCCTAAAATGTCAATGTTGTCTAGGTTGAGAAACCTAAAGTAAATATAATGTTAAGATTTTAGTAAATTCTTTCTTGTCTCTTGGTTTCATGATCATATTCTTTGGTTATAATATGTTCTCTAGGATCTATAAAATTTTTAAGCATTTTTATTAGCAGATACTAGTCATGCAGGGGGAATTCATTGTGGCATTTCCATATAGGCTTACAATGTAAGCATTGTAAGGTTAGGTTCACCCCACCATCTCTCTCTCATGTCCCTCTCCCCTACTTTAAATGATTGCAGCAGGTTTCATTGATCTATTTCACTTAAGTATATAAAGTATTTATTTATGGATTTACTTTACCTTAGTTTTTTTCTTTGACTTTTGTTCCTACCTACTTTTGAATTGCTGACTGATTCACTAATGATTACAAAGTCCTGCTTCCTTTTGTTTAATTAGCGTCATTGTAATGAGATTATTCTGGAGCCAGTGTGAAAACATGGTAGGGAAAAAAGATTAGGTCAGTTTCAATGATTTTAAAAATTGCATGTAAGGCTAATAATAATTTTTCTTTGAAGTGGGAAGGTAATCATTAAGCTTATTTCCCTAAAAGGTAAAATTTTTTTTTTTTTTTTTTTTGGCAGTACTGAGGTTTGAACTCAAGGCCTCTCACTAGTTAGGCAGGTGCTTTACCACTTGAGCCAAGCCTCCAGCCCTTAAAAGGTAAAATTGAAAACCTTCTTATGTAGAGTAGGTACATAGCAGGCAGATATATAGAAAATTAAAGTTTTTTTGTAGTTCTGTTTCCTTAGTTTTAGGGAGATTTACTTTGGGATAATACCAACTGTTAATTAATTAGTATTGTTAACTGAACTGTAATAGTCACAGTTTATTTTCAGTGTTCTTGAAATTGAATCCTTTGCTTATTTAAGTATAACTTTTTAAACCATAACTAAATATTCCTAAAAATAGCTGTCCCATTTCCTGGAACTGATATATTTCTTGCATGTAGAGATTTTAGTGTAAATGCATTATTTTGGTAATGGTAGACAATGCACTCTTACTCTTAATTGTTTATTCATTGTAGGTGACTGGTACAGTGGTCCTGCCACTGAACTTGATACTGAGCCAGATGAGGAATGGGTGAAAAGTAGGAAAGATGAAAGTCGTGCTTTTCAGGAGTGGGATGAAGATGCTGACATAGATGAATCTGGTAAGTCATGCCTGGAGTTACATTATTTCATGGTGTTTTAATAGCACATTAATTATAATTACTAGATATTAAAAATTTGTGTATTTTGTGGGTTTTGTTTTCTGAAGAAACTTGTTTTTAAGTTTACTGCTTTTTAAAAATTTGGAGTATAAAAGGCAAATTTAAGATTTATTGTGTTTGAAGTGTTTTTTTAAATATATGTAGTGTGTTTTCCCCTGTGGTTTGTTTTCAGTACAGGGGTTTGAATTCAGGGCCTCACACTTGCTAACTTGCTAGACAGACATGCTATCACTTGAGCCACTCAGCCAGCCCTTTTTGTATTGGTTATTTTTGAGGTAGGGTCTTGTTTTATGCCCAAGCTGGCCTGAACTTTGATCCTCCTGTTTGTGTTTCCCTGCCATAGCTGGATGACAGGCATGCCACAGCTCCCAGCCATTCTTTGGTTGAGATGGGGTCTAACAAACTTTTTACCTAGGCTGGCCTCAGACCATGATCCTCCTATCTCTGCCTCCTGAGTAGCTAGGATTACAGGTTTGAGTTACCATGTCTGGCCCTCCTAATTTTTAATATTAAAATTAAAAACCAGAAAATGATGACTACTTTCTATATGGAAGTAAAATACATTCATTATAGTGCTTTATAATTTACAATATGCTTTTTAGGGCCTTTTTGGTTAATCATTTTATCAGAACTCATGTCACTTCATTGAGTCAGTGTTTCCCAGAAGAAGGCAACATACAGCTGTTGAGTATATTCATTTGTAAAGTCTTAACGTCCCTCCTAAGGTTGCTGTGGAATCTAGGCTGGGGTGAAATAGGAAGCTCAGTGGTGTAGCACTTGCCTAACATGTGTAAGGGCCTGGTCAGGGTTCAGTTCCCCACATCACAGAGAGAAAAAAGCTTCATATATGAAAATTCTTTGCTTTACCACACAAATATAAGGAGAGCCAGATAGTAGGTAATGTGGGAAAGCTACCCTTAAAAAACTCAGAAGTCATGGAAAATTGAGTACATAATTCTTAATCCAAGGTACATAATGAAAAAATGCTGTAGTAGAAGTACAGAGATGTTATTTTGGTATATGAAAGAGGAAGACATAAGTTCTAGATAATGTAATTATTAAAAAAACAGTGAAATAGTAGAAGATTAACAAATGAGATCTTTTTGTGGGGATTGATTTAGTTCTCCCTGTGTAGCCCAAGCTTGTCTTGAACCTATGATCCTCCTCCTCACCTTCTCACGTGCTAGAATTACAGGCATTTGCCACCTTGTCTGGTCAGATGAGATATTCTGTTTAATAAAACTGAAGCTGTAGGTAAATTTCTACAGCTTCCTACTTAAAAACAGTAGGCTAGTTTGGTGAAATATGTAAACATGGACCATAAGAACTAATAAGTACAAAGATTAGTATTTTAGCAGCTAAAGTTTTTTTTTTCTTTTAAATGAAAAAGTCACATTTTGGAATGGTTTTGAAAGTTTGGAAGGTCTTTCATGAGGAAGAGATTTATTTTCATGAAGGGTGTAGCCATGTGCTTCCCTGTGGCAGGCACTGTTCTAGGTATGAGTTTGTAATTACATACATATGTGTATGTAATGGTGAACAAAATCGAACAAAAAAATGCTGTTTTTGTTGAGCCTAAGAATTGGAGAGGCAGATAAGAAATACAGGCAAAATACATATTCTATTAAAATATATACTTCTCTACAAGTGTTGTAGAGAAAATAATGAATGGAAAAGATGCCAGAACGAGGGAGAAAGGTTGCAGTTTTAGGTAGAGTGATTGTTTAGGTTCTTGGAAGAATTTGAGTAAAGAACTGAAGGAGATGAAGTTCTTTGCTTCGATATCACCTTAGGGAAAACTTAATCTTTTCTGGGAAAATTGATAATACCCATGATAGGAATTTAAATGTCTTCCTAACAAAACTTACTATGTTTGTCTCAACACTCCAAGACAGCAAAGGGATGACCATCTTTTTCCTACATATTGAAAAGGAAAGGTTAAAACTGTCAAGATTGAGCCTAAGGCTGGGGTTGCAGCTCAGTGGTAGAACACATGCTTAGCACGTTCAAGGGCCTGGGTTGATCCACAGTGCACATGCACGCGCGTACACACACACACACACACACACACACACAGATGAAGCCTTTCTAAGATATTACATCAATTCAGTTGATTAAAAAGACTTAAGACTAAACTTTGAATCTTTCACCTGCTTCAGTGCTTTTTCAGGTTAGCAGTACAGGGGGCAGTACTGGGATTTAAACTTAGTGCTTGCTAGGCATGCACTCTACCACTTGAGCTGTGCTCCCTGCCCTTTTTGCTTTAGTTATTTTTTCAGATAAGGTCTTATGTTTTTGCCCAGGCTGGCCCCAATTTGCAGTCCTCCTATCTCTGCCTTCTAAGGAGCTGGGTTTATGTGCATGAGCCATTGGGCACCTGGCCTCCAAGTTAGCAGTCTTTGCTTATCTTGCAGAAAAACTACTATTCTTCACAGGATATTTAATTTTTAAAGATTTTCTAAAATAAACAATATACATTCAGGTAGGGAGGGCCAAAAAACTCAGAAGAATGGCTTAGCAATAAAATTTTATAGTAGAATAAGTAAGGTTTACTAAAGTAATTTTAATTTATATTTCATTTATATGTCTGGCTAAAGGAGGAATTTAAGCTAATATCGATAAATAGGAAATCAGTAGTAAAACATTTGGTAATTCTTTTTATTTATATTCCTTTGGTGTTTATGCTCCATTTTATTTTAATTAAGTCTTCCTTAGTCTGTTAAGCAGCTTTATTTTTCGTAAAGCATTCAAGTTAGGCATTAAGGTAAGCACAGCAATAAGATTCTGAAAAAGGTGATCAAAATACAGTTTTTCCTTTTTGGTGCAGTGAGTGTGGTGTTGGAGATTGAACCCACTGCTTCACACATGCTGCAGAAGCAGTCTGCCGCTGAGTTAACATCTCCAGCTCCATGGTTTCTTGTGGTGGTGGTTGTAGTAGTATAACCTGTTGTAAATATCTAATCTTCATAGATGTTGCTAAAAATTCAAAAGCTATACTCAATTTTAACTACTTCACATTTCTGTGGTACTTTCTTTTGTTTGATTTTTTTTTGATCAGACTAATTGAGTTCAGTTTCAAATTTCTTCTTTGTCTCTTTTATTTAGGCACAATAACTGATGTTATTTATGGATCGTTTATTCCTTTGAAGTCATACTTTTTTTGTGGTCCTGGGATTTGAACTCAGGCTTCATGCTTGCAAAGCAGGCACTCTACCCCTTGAGCCATACCTACAGTCCATTTTGCTCTGGTTGTTTTGGAGATGGGGGTCTTGTGAATTATTTCCCTGTGCTGGCCTCAACCTGACTGTCCTCCTAATCTCAGTTTCTCAAATAGCTAGGATTACAGGAGTGGGGCACCAATGCCGGCACTTTTCTATTCTTTTGAAGAATTTTTTGCTATTTTTTCAGTGTTCAGCAATCTTTTCATTGCCTAAAATTAGAATTGTTTGCAGAAAGGAGTTTAAAGACAGCACAAAGTATTTTACATTTAATGATTCTATGAGTCTCTAATAGCCTAATTATAATTAATTTATTAAGTTCTTTGGATGTTTGAATTATTTTACAGAAGAGTCTGCAGAGGAATCAATTGCTATCAGCATTGCACAAATGGAAAAACGTTTACTCCATGGTTTAATTCATAATGTTCTACCATATGTTGGTACTTCTGTAAAAACTTTAGTGTTAGCATACAGCTGTGCAGTTTCCAGCAAAATGGTATGTATAAATTAACACTAGTTTGTGTATTAAAAAACATAACAGTGATAGAATTTTGATTTGCAAATTCAATTAAGTGAAATTAAGTGAAAAAGAGTTCAATTAAGTGAAAAAGAATAATTGAGTACCTTCCCTTGGGTAGGTATGCACTGCTAGCTTTCAAATTATTTCACTTCTTATGACCACCTTTGTAATGTAGATAACATTGCTCACATACTATAGATAAGGTAACTGAGACTATGAGAGGTTAAATGTTTTACTCAGTTTCCTATATGTTACGTGATAAAGCCCAGTTTTATGTGATTCTTTATTATATGTAAGGCATGGTAAGATGGACAACTGAGATGAAATCACTGTTTTATAGAAGTGCAACCTCATATCAGAATCTCTTTGAGTATTCTTTATGACTTCTTACATTAAAACAGCCTTGGGTATTCCTTAAAAATGCAGATTTCCTGGGTCCAATGTCACAACTACTACAAGAGACTAAGTTTTGAGCTTGGGTGTGTGTGTGTGTGTGTGTGTGTGTGTGTGTGTGTGTGTGTAATGCACTATATGAATGATTTAAAATCTGCATGTTTGAGAACCACTGGATTATGTTAACTTGTTGTCTTTTGCTTATTTAACTGAAAGTCTGCAGATCTTCACAGTGACTTTTTCCCTTTGTAGGTTAGGCAGATTTTAGAGCTTTGTCCTAACCTGGAACATCTGGATCTTACCCAAACTGACATTTCAGATTCTGCATTTGACAGGTTAGTTATTTTAAAATGCTTAAATATAATAAATTCTAAGTATGGATCAGTAGAATTGTTCTGTAATTTTAATTTATTTGCATAATTGCTATTTAATCACACTGTTGTTTTTACTAATAAATCTAGATGACTGTAACTTGGTAGCACCTCCAGTTTTTTTGTCTTTTATCCATAGCTTCTTCTTAATCCAAAAGTTTTGTATCATCTTTTCATCTCTGTGATCTTGTACTGTGTCTAGACCTTTGAGCCCTGCTTTGTAACCATCTTGAACTACTAGATGTTTCTACGATTTCACTTGGACTCTTAAGTGCCATTTGGCAAAGCTCATTTTAATTTTAACAGTTTTTTTGGTACAGGAGCACTTCAGGCTACACTTTTTGCAGATTATACTTCCTTGGATACTACAAGCTTTCCCGTAGTGCAACCACTTTTCTTATCTGAGCATGTCCTATCACAGAGGGAGACTTATACCCTTCTTTAGCTAAGCAGAGCTTGTTTGTTCTTTACCTTCTCTATTAATCATTAGTTATTACTGGCTTTTATGTGTATATTGCCTCTCCTCTGCTGCTTCCTTTTAACATGATAAACTAGGTCTCTCCTGTCCTTATTCTCTCATGTTAGTTAGCAGTGTTATTAGTTCATTACTACCCTTACTATCTTTTTTATCCCTGCCACTAAAAATAGTGCCTGATAATAGATATTCAATAAATGCTTGCGTAGTTACATTAGATTTTAAATCTTTCTTCTAATACTTATCTGTATACATGTAGTCAAATGCTTTTGGGAAATTTAACAATATCCACTAATAGTCTTCTTACCTCTTAATTATAGTTGGTCTTGGCTTGGTTGCTGCCAGAGTCTTCGGCATCTTGATCTGTCTGGATGTGAGAAAATCACAGATGTGGCTCTAGAGAAGATTTCCAGAGCTCTTGGAATTCTGACATCTCATCAGAGTGGCTTTTTGAAAACTTCAAGTAAATTTACTTCTACTACATGGAAAAATAAAGACATTACCATGCAATCCACCAAGCAGTATGCCTGTTTGCATGATTTAACTAACAAAGGCATTGGAGAAGAAATAGATAATGCACACACTTGGACTAAACCTGTTTCTTCTGAAAATTTCACGTCTCCTTATGTGTGGATGTTAGATGCTGAAGATTTGGCCGATATTGAAGATACTGTAGAATGGAGACACCGAAATGTTGAAAGTCTCTGTGTATTAGAAACAACATCCAACTTTGGTTGTTCCTCATCTGGTTGTTTCAGTAAGGATATTGTTGGACTAAGGACTAGTGTCTGTTGGCAGCAGCATTGTGCTTCTCCAGCCTTTACATATTGTGGTCATTCATTCTGTTGCACAGGAACAGCTTTAAGAACTATGTCTGCACTCCCAGGGACTTCTGTAGTGTGTAGAAAAGCATTAAGGACTACATTGCCTAGGGGAAATGACTTAATTTATTTTGGGAGTGAAAAATCTGATCAAGAGACTGGACGTGTACTTTTGTTTCTCAGTCTGTCTGGATGCTATCAGATCACAGACCATGGTCTTAGGTAAGTAATAAGTATTAAGAAATGGAAATGTGGTCATTCTCAAATGAAATATAAAAATTTTTGATCTAAGTTCTTCCTTTTGGTTGATTTATTTTAGCAAGAGGGTTAACTAAGGTTTGTCTTCAGAGGAGTAAATCTAACTTCTGTTATCAGCATGAAGTTTCATTTCAGTACATTCAGATCCATTTTGATATATACAAGAATGTAAGTTTTAAAGTTTTTTTTTTTTTTAATAAATTTTTATTAGGAAATATTCATTATATGCTGGGGGGGTGGGGATTTGTAGTGACAATTTCAAATAGACTTACATTGTACATTATTTATATTCCCCATTGTCTCTCCCCCTCAGCCTCCTTCCCACCCCACTTAAAGCAATTGCAAGAGTTAGTTCTGTTTGATACAGATATTTGAAGTCCATCAACCATATACTATCACCTTAATCTCTTTCGTTCACACTTTCCCTCCCACCAGTAGCATTTGTTGAAGAGGCTGTCTTTTCTCCACCGTGGGGATTGGGTGACTTTGTCAAAGATCAGTTGGCTATAGATGTGTGGGTTTATGTCTGGATATTGTGTTCTGATCCATTTGTCTTCCTGTCTGTTTTGTGCCAATACCATGCTGTTTTTATTGGTATGGCTCTGTAGTATAGTTTGAAGTCAGGTATTGTGATGCCTCTAGCATTGGACTTTTTGCTCAGAATTGCTTTGGCTAATTGAGATCTTTTGTGTTTCCATATGTATTTCACGATTTTTTTTCTATTTCTGTGCAGAATGTCATTGGGATTTTGATAGGGATTGTGATGAACATGTAGATTGCTTTTGGTAGTGTGGCCATTTTCACAATGCTGATTCTACTGATCTATGAGCATGGAAGGTCTTTCCATCTTCTGATGTTTTCTTTGCGTTCTCTCTTCAGTACCTTATAGTTTTCATTAAAAAGGTCTTTGGTTTCTTTCATTAAATTTATTCTGAGGTACTTTATTGATTTTGAGGCTATTGTAAATGGGACTGTTTCCCCGATTTCTTTCTCAGTCTGTGCATTGTTGGTATATAGAAAAGCTACTGATTTCTGTATGTTAATTTTGTGTTCTGCTACTTTGCTGAGAGAGTTTATGATTTCTAGTGTTTTTTTGGTAGAGTTTTTGGGGTCTCTTAGGTATAGGATCCTGTCATGTGGAAATAGGAATAGTTTGAATTCTTCCTTCCCCATTTGAATCCCTTTTGTTTCTTGCTCTTGTCTTATTGCTCTGGCTAGGAATTCCAAAACTATATTGAATAGGAGTGGAAAAAGCAGACAGCCCTGTCTTGTTCCTGCCTTTAAGGGGAATGGTTTCCGTTGTTCTCCACTTAGTATGATGTTGGTTCTGGGTTTGTCATATATAACCTTTATTATGTTGAGGAACATTCCTTCTATTCTTAGTTTCTTCAGTGCTTTTATCATGAAAGGGTGTTAGATTTTGTCAAAGGCTTTTTCCTGTATTTATTGAGAGGATCATGTGGTTTTTGTTCTTGTTTCTGTTTATATGCTGTATTACATTTATGGATTTACATATGTTGAACCATTCATGCATCCCTGGAATGAAACCGACTTTGTAATGGTTTATGATCTTTTTGACATGTTGTTGAATTCTGTTTGCCAGTATTTTGTTGAGAATTTTTGTGTCTGTGTTCATTAAGGATATTGGTCTATAATTCTCTTGTGTGGTTACATCTCTGTTTGATTTTGGAATGAGTGCAATACTGGCTTCATGGAATGAGTTTGGTAGTGTTCCTTCCCTTTCTGTTTCCTGGAAGAGTTTGAGGAGTATTGGTGTTAATTCTTTGTAAAGATTTGGTAAAATCTGGCCATGAATCCATCAGGTCCTGGGCTCTTCTTTGTAGGGAGACTCTTTATTACTCCTTCAATTTTGTTGTAAGTAATAGGACTATTTAGCTGGTTAATACCTACTTGGTTCAATCTTGGTTGATTATATACATCTAGGAATTTATCCATTTTGTCTAAATATTCCAGTTTACTTGAATATAATTTTTCAAAGTACTCTCTAATGATTCTCTGGATTTCATTGGTTTTTGTGGTTATGTCCCTTTTCTACCTCTGATTTTATTAACTTGGGTCTTTCTTCCCTCCTCCATTTACTCATGTTGGCTTAGGGTTTGTCAATTTTGTTAATCTTTTCAAAGAACCAACTCTTTGTTTCATTAATTGTTTGTATGCTTTGTTTAGTTTTAATCTCATTGATCTTGGCCCTGTTCTTTATTTTTTGTCTCCATCTGCTGGTTTTGGGTTTGGTCTGTTCTTGTTTTTCTAGGAGTATAAGGTATATCATTAGATTGTTTATTTGAGAGGTCTCTGTTTTTTTAATGTAAGCACTTACAGCTAAATTTTTTCCTGTAGCACGGCCTTTCCTGTGTCCCACAGATTCTGGTAGGTTGTATTTCATTTTCATTGAATTCCAGGAACTTTTTGATTTCTTCCCCATTACTTTGGTCACCCGTAGGTTTTTTAGCAGTGTGTTGTTCAGTCTCCATGTGTTTGAATATTTTCTGGGATTTCTTTTGTCATTGAGGTCTAGTTTTATTCTGTTGTGGTCTGATACAATGCAAGGAGTTTCTTCGATTTTCTTGAATTTGTTGAGACTTGCTTTGTGCCCTACAATATGATCTATTTTGGAGAAAGTTCCGTGAGCAGCAGAAAAGAATGTGTATTGCCTAGTTGTTGGGTGAAATACTCTGTAGATATCAACCTATTTGGCCTAATGTGTGGAGTAGCTCTGAAGTTTCTTTGCTGATCTTTTATCTGGACAACCTATCTATTTGTGACAGTGGGGTATTCAGGTCTCCCACTATGTCTGTGTTAGTGACTATCAGTGCTCCTAGGGCCAGTAGAGTTTTTTTCATGTAGACAGGTGCCCTTGTATGTGGTGCCTATATGCTAAGGATTGATGTTCCCTCTTGATGAATTGTTCCTTTAATTAATATGAAGTGACCTTCATTGTCTCTCCTGATTGATTTTAGTCTGAAGTCTACTTTGTCACAGAGTATAGCTACTCCTACCTGTTTATGGGGTCCATTTGCTTGGAAAACTTTTTTCCAGCCTTTGACTCTAAGCCAGTGTTTATTTTTTTTTCAGTGAGATCAGTCTCTTGTAAGCAACATATGGTTGAGTCTTGTCTTTTAATCTAGTTTGCTATTCTATGTCTTTTGGTGGGGCATTGAGGCCATTTATATTCAGTGTTAATATTGAGAGGTGCTTGTTGTTTCTGGTCATTCTTGTTTAGTCTTACCTATTCCTTGTTAATTTGACTTCTTGCTCAAAAGGGTTTTTCTTTCTTGAGTCTTCTGTCTCACACTAGTTTCTTCTTCTACATGTAAATGTCCTGTAAGTATCTTCTGTAGTGCTGGCTTGTTGTAGTACTTGTCACAAATTCCTTTAGTTTTTCCTTGTTGTGGAAGGTTTTAGTTTCTCCTTCATTTAGGAAGGATAGTTTTGCTGGGTATGCTAGTCTAGGTTAACAGTTGCTTTCTTTCAGGGCCTGAATTATGTCTTTCCATGACCTTCTTGCATTTAGAGTTTGAGAAATCTGCTATTCTGGCGTGTTTGCCTTTGTATGTAACTTGTCTTTTTCTCTTTTGCAGCTTTCGGAATTCTTTCTTTGTTCTGTATGCCAAGTGTTTTGATTATGATGTGTCTGGGGGTGTTTCTTTTTTGGTCCTGTTGGTTTGGTGTTGTAAGGTTCCTTTACCTGTGTGACTCTATCTTAAGGTTAGGGGAGTTTTCTGCTATTATTACATTGAATAGGTTGGCAGTGCCTTTAGTTTGTATCTCTTCTTCTTCTACACCCATGGTTTATAGGTTTGGTCTTTTCGTGGTGTCTCAGATATCTTGCATGTTCCATTCGTATTGTCTTAGGATTCTTTTATGATCATTTACTGTTTGGTGTAATTCCTCTACTTTGTCTTCCGCTCATGATACTCTATTTTTAACTTGCTTCACTCTGTTGGCCTAGCTTTCAATTGTGATATTTATTTGGAATATTGAGTTGTTTATTTCGGATTATTTGTCAGGGTTTCCATATCTTTATTGGTTTCTTCTTTCATATCTTGGATAGTCTTCTTAATTTTATTCATCTGTTTGTCTGTATTCTCTTTTGAGCTCATTTAATTGTTTATTAACATTCTCTTTGAAGTCATATACTAACTTTTGTGTTGCTTCTTTGAGGTCGTTAGTCATTTTTACTATTGTTTTTTTGAAATTCATTATTTTTTAACCATGGTGGAATTGGCTTTTGTTTCATTCTGAGTTGAGATTTAATGCATCTGGAGTTGTTTTTAGTTAGGGTTTTGGTCCCTTACACCCCTTTAGTTGGGGTTTTGAATTTTTTCTCCTGGTACTCCCAGCAGTGTTCCTCAGACAGAGGTATGCTGGATATGTTACCCCTTGCAGGGTTCTTGTTGTGGTGTTCATTACCTCTTTTCTTTCCTCTGGAGTTTGTGCTCTTTGATGGGGGCATGGGGACTCTCCTGCAGTCACAGTGTTGGATCTCTGTGCACTCTGGGGGGCGGGCCTCCTAGCACCAGCAGAGTACTGGATTGCCACTCCGTGGAGTAGCTGGGGTTCCAGCTCTTGGACAGGAGAAATGTGACTTTTCTGCAGGGAGGTGCAGTGTGAAGCACTGGGCTTCTGGTGTCGCCTGCAGAGTGGCAGGTTATGTCTTTCCTCAGTATGGAATTTGGTGTTCTTGTTCTTTGGAGGGGGAGAGGGGGCTCTGTTGCTGTTAGGGACAGTAAGGAGTGGTGGGCCTCTGTGCTCTGTGGGGAAGGAAGCCTCCTGGTGCCAAAATATAGCAAGTCTGGAGCCTGAGGTTCACTTGGCTGTGTGGTGGCAGGCTCTTGGCACTGAGTAGCATGTTGGGGGTACCCTTGGGGCAGTAAAGCCAGCAGGCTTGAATCATCTGTGCCCACAAGGCAGCAGTGGCTCTGGAGTCTACTTGTGTTGGAGCATGGGTTTCCAGGAGCCATGGCAACTGCTGGAGACCCTGGGAAACCAAACCTTTGGATAGCAGGAATTCTGGGGCCTGCTTTCCCGGCGTGAGCTCCAGGAGGGTTGTACAGTAGTGCTGCAAGCATGGGGGTGCGGAAGGGACTGGATGGGACGCCAGGCCTTCAGGTAGTGGGAACCCTGGGACCTGATTTCTTGCTCCGGCTTCAGGGAGTGCAATTCAGTGGCTCTGTTGCCGGCCCAGGAGAACCAAGCCTGCAAGCAGTGGGAGTTCCTGGCCCTAATCTCTCATGGTGGCTTTAGGGAGTGCAGTTCAGCTCTTCTGCTACCTCAGCTTTGAAGAAACAAGCCTGCAAGTAGTGGGAAGTTCTGGGCTGATCTCATGCTGGCTTCAGGGAGCTCAGTTCTGTGGTGGTGTTTCTGGGGAGACCAAGCCTGCTGGCTTGTGCCTTCTGTTACCCGTGGAGCAGCAGAAGCTAAGGATCCTGCCTGCACAGGGGCGCTGTTTCCCTGGAGTTTGAGGGTGAAGGTAGCATGCCCTGTGTGGTGGGGGGCTGTGGAGCTCGGAGTTCCTATGTGTGCCAGGAAGTAGGATTTACTGCCAAGGGAGCACCAAGTGATGAAACCTGGAGCCACAAGGCACTCCGTGACTTCAGGGGCAGGGGATTGGGAGTGTTGAGGTGGGGGTTCTTCCCATTCCTCCCATGGTTAGCTGTTTCTCTGTTTGCGGATTCAGAGAGGGCTTTGCTTCTTGCTGATTATGGGATCCCATGGGTAACTTTTGGGGTCCTCTGATTTTCCTTTTTCAGGGTAGTTAGACGCCCTGGGCTATAAGGATGTCAACAAATCACCATCTTGCCTCCCTGAAATTTTAAAGTTTAATGCATACATAATAATGGGTCACATTACATTCTTGTAACATTTTAATGGATTAATAACTTAGTTTTTACTTTCAAGGACTTGTAACAGAGAAGAAAACATATATACCACATTCCCTTACTGGGTAACATTTGTGTATGTTACAGTTTTATGTTCAAGGATTTTAGAAAACAATGTCTGTAGCAATAGTTTAGCCATTTAAGCAGAAACCAAAGCCCTGTTGAGCTAGAGTTAGATTATGTAGCTAGAGTTTTAAGTTTTGGTTTGGGATCATGGTCTACTTATTGCTTTCTTTTTTTTTAGACAGGGTCTCACTGTCTAGCTCGGGCTGGCCTCAAACTTAGGTTCTTCTTGCCTCATTCTGCTGAGTTGCTAGGAGTATAGGCATGTGGCACCGTGCCTGGCCTTGCTGCTTTCTTAATGCCATAAAGATAACATGTGAGAGAGGTTTTTTCCCCTTTGTTTTGGAAGTACAATATTAGTCAGATTAAGCTATCCCCCTCTCCCCCTTTTTTTTCCCTAAGGGAAAGGAAAGGTAAAGGTACATTCATTAATCCTGATTGGTAGATCTCCTTAGCAGTCAGCTCTTTGGTTTTATGGGACCTATTTAGAGCTCTGCTAGGTTATGAGAATGCTCTTACTGTATAGTGTTGGAGATGATACCGTGACTTCAGGGCCAGACAGACTTGGTATGGATTGATGCTGTTTTTTCTCTATAACTGGCTTTGTGCAAAATACTTAACTGCATCGTTGTAAGGCTTACATAAGTTTAATACCTGTAAGGCCTTTAATGATGCAGAGTAGGTTTTCAGTAGATAGTACTTCTGTGCAGTAACTATTTGTCTTGGTATGAGCTTTTGAAAATTGGTTACTTATCTCTTTAATGATTAGTTATCAAGGTAGTATAGTGAAAAATTCACCCAGCATAAAACCTAATACTCTTATCACTAGAAAATATGTTTAATATGAAATTATTATAAAAATCTCTTGTAAGTTTTTTACAGAACCAGGTGTTTTCCCTGTACTATTACTATGGATTGTCTGCTGTTGTTCCAGTTCAAGTGCTTGTATTATTTATTTATTTATTTATGTTGGTACTGGGGTTTGAACTCAGGGCCTCGTGCTTGCTAGGTAAGTATTCTACCATTTGAGCTGCTCCACCAGCCCTTTTTTGTACTGGGCGTTTTCGAGATAGGGTCTTGCAGATTGTTTACCCTGGCTGATTTTGAACTGCAGTCTTCCTAATTTCTGCTTCCTGTGTAGCTAGGATTACAGGCATGAGCCACCAGTGCCTGGCAGAATTCACATTTTTTTTTCTTTTTGGTGGTTACTGGTGTTTGAACTCAGGGCCTTGTGTTTGCTAGGCAGGTGCTTGACCACTTGAGCCATTCCACCAGCAAGTGCACGTATTATAGTTAGAAAGCAAAGATAACCGTATTCTGAGTTTTATTCTTTTGAAAAATTTAATTACAGGGATACATTTATATTTCTAATATAATTTATATAATTCTATAATTTATCTGATTTTAATTTTATTGTTTGCATTACTGGTGTTTGAACGCAAGGCTTTGTGCTTGCTAGGCAAGCAAGCCCTCTACTTCCTGAGCCATGCTCCTAGCCCAAATTTTAAATATTTTTGAATGCAACTTCATTTTAAAGTAAACAAACTTTTTGGTTCACTTTATAATTAAAATAATTCATTTTCCATTACTGTTATCTTTTTCATTACCATCATACCTTATTAAAATTTGAGGGTTTGTTCAGCTCCATTTTCAGTTGTTCAAAGAAGGAAGTCTGTCTATATATATATTTTTATGGCTCTGGCATTTGAACTTGGCCTCATGCTTGCTAGGCAGGTACTCTACCACTTGAGCAATGCCTAAGCGCCCACTACTTCATATATAATAAACAGGGAAAGTTTCTTTGAAAAGAGGCATCTTTTGAGTTGAAATCAAAGTGAACATAGTACATTTTCTATATGTTTTCCAGGAAAGAGGCTAAGGAAAGAGCATACATTTAACCTTTAAAATGCAACTCTTTTTGCATTCATTATATTACACTGTTAGGTGACTGACTTTCTTTTTATTTTAATGCTAACATTCAGAGCTATAAATTTCCCTCATAGCCCTGAATCCTGGAACTGTTGTGATTTTGTTTTCATTCATCTCCATTTCCTTTGGTTTGTTCTTTGACCCACTGGTTGTTTGAGTGTGTATTGTTCAACTTTCACATATGTGACTTTCCAGTTTTGCTTCTAATAATTGCTTTGTAAGTTCATTTCATTATGATCAGAAAAAATACTTTCTTTGATTTCGGTCTTTTAAATTTTATTTTAGTTACCATTTATTTATTTTGCCAGTACTGTGGGTTGAAGTCAGGGCCTCATGCTTGATAGGCAGGTGCTCACCACTTGAGCTATGCCCCCAGCCATTTTTTTGCTTTCAGTTATTTTCCACAGACTCTCATTTTTTTGTGCAAAACTGGCATCAGACCTCTTATCATTCTGCCTATGCCTCCTTCATAGCTGGGATCTCAGGGGTGTGCCACAATGCCTGGCTTATTGATTGAGATGGCATCTCACTAACTTTTTGTCTGACCTGGCCTCAGTGATCCTCCCTGTCTCCATCTCCTGAGTAGCTGGGGTTATAGGCATGAGCCACTGTGCCTGATTTTCTTTTTTGATATTTTGAAACAGTGTCTTGCAGTGTAGGTCAGGCTGACCTTGAATTTAATATGTAGCACAAGCTGGCCTGGAACTCAAGATCTTCCTGACTCATCCCCCCCCAAGTGCTGGGATTACAGATGTGTACCAACATGTCCAGCCTGTATTTTTAAATTTTTTTTTAAAGAACCTCTAAACTATTTTCCGTGATGGCCACATTAATACACATTCCCACCAACAGTATACAAAGGTTCCTTTTTCTCTACATTCTCACCATCACTTACTTTTTCATCTTTTTTGATAACAGCTATCTTAGTAGGTGGGAGGTGATACCTCATAGTGGTTTTAATTTACACTTCATTGATGGTTAGTGATGTTGAGTACTCTTTCATATACCTGTTGGTCATTTATATGTCATCTTTAAAGAAATGTTGAAATCTTTTGCCCATTTTTAATCAGATCATATATTTTCTTGTTGCTAGTTTATATGAGTTCTTTATAAATCTTGGATTTTAACACTTTAACTCATACATTTTTTGCAGATATTCTCTCCCAGTCTGTAGGTTGCATTTGCATTTTCTTTATTACTTACTTTGCTCTGCAGAAACTTTAGTTTGATGCAGTTCTATCCATTTATTCTTGCTTTTTTGTTCTTAGTGGGGTTTGAACCCAGGGCTTTGCACTTACTGTATAGGCACTGTATTGCTTGAGCCACCCTTCCTCTTGATCTCAGCCTCCATGTAGCTTGGAATGATAGTGCCCAGCTTTTGATTGAGATGGGGTCTGGCAAACTCCCTGCCCGGACTGACCTTGAACCACAATCTTCCTGATCTTAGCCCCCCACGTAGCTAGTATAGGCACAAATGATCCACTCCTGGCTGTATTCTTGAAGTTATAACCAGAGCTTTTGGTTTGGTATCCAAGAAATTACTGCCAAGGCCAATCTCAAGGAGCTTTTCTCCTCTGTTTTCTTTAGGTCTTTTATCCATTTTGAGTTGATTTTTGTGTTTGGTGAGAGGCTGTCCCTTCTTGAAAATTATTTCACCATATATGTTTGGATTTATTTCTGGACTTTGTATTCTGTGCTGCTGGCTATATGTCTGTTCTTATGCATAATTTTGATGTATTTCATTTGATGTGCTAATATTTATTGAGGACTTTTGCATTAATGTTCATCAGAGACATTGTTTTGTAGTTTTCTTATGGTATCTTTGCCTGGCTTAAATGTCAAGGTGATGCTGATCTTGTAAAATGTTTTAGGGAAGTACTTGCTCCAGCTCTATTTTTTGGGGGGGAGGTGTGGGAAGAGTTACGAAATACTGCTATTCTTTTTTTTTTTAAATTAAAGAATTAAATAAAATTATTGGTAAAATTCAAATGTAAACATGTTCCTTGGATTTTTTTTCTTCATTGGATAGTATTTAATTATTGCTTCCATCCTTTTGTTTATTTCTTATTCTGTTCAGACTTTCTATTTCTTCCTGAGTAAACTTTGGTGGGTTGTATTTTTCTAGGTATTTGCCAGTTTCCTCTAGGATATTATATTTGTTGACACGTGATTATTCATAATAGATCCTTTTTATTTCTGAGGTGTCTGTTTTAATATATCCAGTCTCATTTCTGATTTTATATGTTTTTACTTTAGCTAAAGGTTTTGTTGATTTTATCTTTTCATAAAAGCTGACTATTAGTTTCATTGATTTGTTTTTTCCTGTGTTTTTTCTATTCTCCATTTGACTTATTTCTGTTTTGATCTTTTTATTTCCTTCCTTCTGCTAATTTTGGGTTTAATTCTTCTTCTAGTTCCTTGAAGTATAATGTTAGGCTGTCTCTATGAGATCTTTCTTTACATATTTATTGCTATAAATGTGTTATTTAGTGCTGAAGGACAGTTTTGCGGGGCATAATATTTGACTGACTTTTTTCTTTTTGATCCTTTTGGCATTTTGAGTATATCATCACATTATCCTGGCTTGCAAAATATCTACTAAGAAATCCATCTAATTGGAATTCCCCTATAATGTGGCATGATATGTATCTCTTGCTGCTTTTAAAATTCCTTTGTCTTTTTACAATTGAGTTCAAATATGCTTTGTAGAGAACTTTGTTCTGTTGAATTTTTCTTAGACATCATTGAGCTACATGGATTTATATGTCTGTATCTCTTCCAAGACTTGGGAAGTTATCAACAGTGATTTTATTAAATAATCTTAAGTCCCTATCTTGTATTTTTTATCACTGAGTTCTTTAACTCCAAAATTACCAGTTGGTTCTTTTTTTAAGAAAGATCTATGTTGAATTTCTCATTTTGATCATAAATTGTTTTCCTGATTTTATTGAAATGTCTGTTCTCATCCCACTGAGTTTCTTAAGATTTCTTTTTAGGCAGTTCATAAATTTCTTTGTGGTCAATTATGGAGAATTACTATGTTCCTTTGATGGAGTCACATTTCTTTGCTTTTTAATGTTTCTTGTTTTACTGTATTGATTTGTGAACATATGGTGGAGTAATCACTTCCTCCAAATTTTACTGAGTGGCTTTAGTAGGAAAATACTTTCACCTGAAGATGGACTTTAGCATGTTTGGTGGCTCTGGTTCCAAGTAAATGAAGTGGTATAGCGTCCGTGCTGCTTCATCAGCTGTATTCTATATCAGCAATGACTGATGTGCTTCAGTGGCCTAGGCTGCAGTAGTTTGTGGCTGCAGTGGTAGCAGTGTGTGTTGTTTGGAGCCTTAGTAGCACAGGTTTTCTGGGTTCTCATGTTCTCATTTTCCCATAATGGGACTTTTAACTAAGGGTATCCTTCAAACGTGGCTCACAGCAAGTGCAGACATGATGGGTCTCAGTGCACAGGTACTCAGAGCAGCTCTTAGATTTGAGGTACTGAATTTAGGATTTCATGACCTTATGAGGCATTTGTGTTTAGAGGAGAGGGTCAATCTGTGAGGCAGAGGTGGTTGAAAATTGCCCACAAAGCTGGTGTATGTGACTCTGAGGCACCTCTCAGCACCGTGAGCCCAGGAGTCGGGATTTTAGCTGTGACTAAACTATTCCTCTGTGGGATGGGGAATAGCAATGGCTCAGCACTAACAGAGTGAGATTCTGGAGGTTTGGGCCCAGGGAGCAGGGTATAGCTGCAGATGGGGAACGAGAGCCATTAGGGCATTAAAGCAGTTTAGGTCACTTGAAGGATGAGGTACTGTACAGTAGTGATACTGGATCCTGGATTGTAGGACCAGTAGTGTTCTAGACTCTCTGAGGCAGAGTACAGTGGCAGCAAGGACCCTTCAGTGGCAGAGTGTAGGTGTGTCTTGGGCTTTGGTGGGCAGGAAGCTGCACAGCATTGACTGTACTCTCTTGGGAGAGGGAAATGCCTCAGCAGCTCAGATTCTTAAGGAACTGGTCCCATTCTAGAGAAGCAAATACTGTACTTCTTTGGCCTGACAGGGCAAGGTTTCTCAGCTCAGTCTTTGGGATACAAGGTTCCATTTAGCTCAAGCACTGTAGGATGTGACTGCTGTGGGCAACCAAAGTACCATTTTCTTAGGAGGTAGTGTATGTACCACTTCAGTTCAGGGATAGGAGTGTGTAACTCCTTTGGGTGGCCAAGGAATTGTTTCTGCAGGTTGCTAGGTACTGCTTCAGCACTGGCACAAGGGTACATGGCTACTTATTGTGGTCAGGACATTAATTCCTTAGAAGGTAGGAATCATGGGCACCAGGCAGGGGTGAGTTAGTGACAATAAAGCCCAAGGGGTGGAAAGGTGTGGTGACTATTTACTCCTGGAGCAGAATGTGGTCTAGCAGTCATTCTGGTTCCAAGGTGATGTAGCACAGTAGCTGTGGGGGCCACAGCTGGGCTTAGCACCTGCAAGGACTGGAGGAGTTCCTAGTGGTGAGAACTGTAAGTATAGAAGGTGATGAGGGCTGCTGGAGTTCTTTTTCTTTCATTTCTCTTCAGTGAGAAGTCCTGGTTGTTAGTTGGGAATTGGGTGGTAGGGTGAGATGTTTTCTTCCATTCTCTGTGTGACCATTCTGGGCCTTTGGGCCCCTCAGGTTTTCTGTTTGATACTCCTTTGCTGTCCTGGGTTCTTTTCTTTTGTTACTTTCATGAAAATATACTTGTTTATTCCTTATTTTTGGCTCTCTTTGTTAGGGGACTGATTGCCTAGGGCTTATAGTTGGCTATCTTGCTTACTTTACTTCTAAGAGCTCTTTTAAAAGTTACTGCCTACAAATTCTGTTATCTTTATCATTTATTGATTGGTCTGTTTCTGTTGATTGATTTTCTTTTTCCAGATTCTTTGACTCTTCAGTAGCTTTTGTTTGGGTACCAGATAATGGGAATTATATACTGTTGAATTCTGGGGTTTATTTTATTCCTTTAACAATTGCCACTTCTAAACCACTCCCTTACTTGCACTGTTTCTGTAACTTGGAACATATTTCTGCAACTATTTCTTCTTCCCAGGTGAGGGAAGAACTTGTATATTACTTATCTGGCATTTTATTGTGTAGACCTGTTTTTTGGGTTATGTGACTAGCATACTTAGGCATTTGTGATAAGACATCAACTAGAATAATCTTTGTAGAATGCATTTTTCTTACTACTTGTTATTACTCCTCTATCTGAGCCTTTCTGTGACTCCTACTGCCTTTTGGGTAAAGCCCAAATTCATAGCCTTTTCTTACTTCTGTAATTTGTCTGTTACTGTCTTTAGATCTCTTGCTGTTTATTTCTTCCCATCTGTACTCTTGACAAAAAAGACAGTGAATGGTTTCTCTCTCTCTCCCTCCTTTCCCTCCCTCTATTTCACACAGACACACACACACACACACACACACACACACACACACACACACACAAAACCTACTTTCCCTACATTTTTTCATTCTCCAAAGTACCTTGTTTTTGTCCTTAATCACTGTTTTTGCTGTCTATCAGCTAACTTTTGTTCCTATCACAGCTCTGTCACTTATGGGAAACCTTTTCTTACCTCCCAAGGTTTTTCTTCATATTCTCAGGAGTACATTTATCATATGGTATTATAATTTCTTATTCACTTTGTATTTGTTTGATTTCCCAGAAAGATCAAAGACTGCTGCACAAATGGTTTACTTACTCATTTACTGAAGTGTGCATGTGTTATAAAACTTTACATTTCATGCAGTTTGTCCTGCATTGAGACATGTTTTGATATCTTTCATACTTCTTTTTGAAAGTTGTGTATTTAAATTTTTATTATGAACTATTTAGCTTTATAGACCATAAATTGGTAAACTTTAAACCTTTTACTTTCTTCCTTTAAAGACTTCTTGGGCTGGGTATGTGGTGATGCATACCTGTAATCCCAGCACTGGGAAGGCTGAGGCAGGAGGATTGCAGGTTTGAGGCCAGCCTTGGCTGTGCAGCAAGTTCAAGACCAGCCTGGGCTAATGGCAAGACTTTGTCTCAAAAAACAAACAAACACAAAAAACACCTGTCAAGCCACTGAGATTCTGAACTACATCTATTGTTAACTTAAAGTCTGTAGGGATGGTGGAAATCTGTGATTTGCAAAAAAAGGAAATATTTCCCTTAACTAATAGTTTATATGTTTTTAACATACTAATTTCATGTTATCTACACAATCTTAATTTTTTAAACTCAATTTATTATATTTACTTTCTTAACACCCCTTTTCTTTTTCATTTTTCACAGGTAGAATATTGCTTTAGTTATCATTGCACAGAAAATTTACACTTTTAATTTTATTATTGATATATTTTACCTATGTCATTGTTTCAGCCACCTTCACACTTCATCTTACATAAATTACTGTTTTATTCTTTTAGAATGTGCTGCTAAGCTCTCTTATGTTAAAATGTAACTCATATAACATAAGTACAATCCTTTTTTAGTGTGCAATTCAGTGGTTTTTAGCATATTTACAAGGTTGTGCAACCAATCACCATTATCTGATTAAGAAACATTTTTATCATCCCCAAAAGAAGTCCCAGGCTTATTAGCAATCCAGTCCCCTTCTCTCTTGTCCCCAACTAATCTACCATCTGTCTTTGGATTTACCTGTTTTGGAGTAATAGTGTTAATGGAATCATACAATATGTAGTCTTTTATTTCTGCCTTTTTTAAACTTAGTGTTGTTTTCAAGGTTCCTGCCTGTCATAGCATCTCAGTACTTTGTGACTGTGTAACATTTAATTATATGCATATACCACAATTTGTTTAGCCATTTATAAGTAAGCATTTGAATTGTTTTTATTTTTTGTCTTTTGTGAATAATGCTGCTTTGAACATTTGTGTGCAAGCTTTTGTGTAAATATGTTTTAAATTCTCTTGAATTTAAAGAATTCTCTTAAATTCTCTAGGAGTGGAATTACTAGGTTATATGCTAATTCTATCTATGATTTTCTGGGGAGCCGTAAAACTGGTCATTATTTAAAGCTTCAGTAATTTTTACTTACTTACATAATCTGGTAGGAGAATGAACATTACAACTCAAAGATTCAGCACCTTCTTCCTGTGTGGTTTGAGTTACCTTACTGTTTTTATAAAGAAAAGTTCATAGACTTCTTTATTGAATGCCTTTAGGAAAAATGTAGAAAGTTTTTCTGAGTTAAATGTATTCCCACCTAAGGATGAGGCCACTCATTAGTGTTTTATAGAAATTCTTGAATTTTCTTGTTGCCTAATTGTGAAAGATATATAAAGTGGTCCCCTGGACCATTGGGCTATAAAAGTTTTTGTAGATTAATATTGTCACATTATTCCTCTTCACAGGGTTTTGACTCTGGGAGGAGGGCTGCCTTATTTGGAGCACCTTAATCTCTCTGGTTGTCTGACTGTAACTGGTGCGGGCCTGCAGGATTTGGTTTCAGCATGTCCTTCTCTAAATGATGAATACTTTTACTACTGTGACAACATTAACGGTAATGCCTTCTAACAACAAGATGATTTTTGAGGAACTGATTTAAAAATTTTTGGCAATTCTAATAATTTTTATGGTTCCTGTTTGGTTTTCTAGATTACTAATTACACAAGTTGTCTTACTTTCAGACTTAGTGCTTCAAATTTAATAAAATTAAAAAATCATAGATTTTAATTAACTTCTTGAAAGGTAAGTTTTCTTAGGAATAGATATTTCAAATACCGTTATGTCAGAGTGATGAAATCATTCAAAAATGATAAGTTGTTAATAGAAATACTAAAATTCTTGTGAGATTTTGGGAATTTCTGTAGAGTGTTGTTGTGTTAGTTAACAATTTAGTGGTAGTGGTGTTCTAGATTACTGATTTCTTAGGGATGACAGGCTGATTTTTCTTACAGCACAACTTTTCCTGTGTGGTATATATAAAGGAGGACTTTGGTAATATGAACTTCTCAGGAGTTCTGGGTCTGGTTCCAAATGCATGTCACTGAAGTTTTAGGAGATAGTGTGTACCACTGAGTAGATGTGGAGATGCTTTAGGCATGGCCAAAATTCCTATGGTATTTTGGAAACTGACTCCTGAACTACTTTTACATTATCATCACATAAATATTTCTTGGCTTTTTTTTTTTAATTTATTCTTTTTAGCCATTTCCTATCTTCCAGTTGGCCTATTGAATATACTTATTTAAGGTACATTCTGAGTCCTTTAGGGTGTTAGGTAGTCATTGGTAGAGACTTAAAATTCTCAGAAATATAAAAAGCTGCTCCTCAGTTACTAGTAAACAAATCACATAGTATTGATAACTGCAGAAAAATTAGATGGCTCTGATTTAACTATTCACCTGTCTTTTTATAGCATCCGCTGATGTCTTTGAGAGTCCACTTCATTTTAATTTGACAGAAATTGCAGTCTGGATGTTTTGTTTTGTTTGTTTGTTTGTTTGTTTTTTGCAGTACTGGGGTTTGAGCTCATGCCTCATGCTTCCTAGGCAGGCATTCTTACCCCTTGAGCCACTCCACTAGCCTGCAGTATGAGTTTTTTTCAGTCAGGATTATTGACAGGAGCCTGGAAGACTAATGAGAATAATGACTTATCAGGAGGTAGAGAAATTAGCAAATTTGCCATTGCTCAAAAATTAAGTTTTCTTTAAAATATGCATGACGAAACAGGAAATTTTAGCTGTCTTATTTCTGGAGTCATGTTGGTGCAACAGATGATTTTTCACGTTCTTGATGTGTCAGCATTAAGTTGGAACATAGATTTGCTATCTGTTGCCTTTAGTGTATAGTCAAAGATTATATGGTGAAAATGAATGTTATTTTGGTTGTGGCCTACTAAGCCTGTAAAAAACAAAGTATGTTGATACGACAAAGCAGTTCCTTTTGTGGATGCACAGGGCTTGAGAAGTAAGGTTTTATTTTGTTTTTAAACATAAATCTTATCACTATAGGTTTAGTGTACTTTCCGAGGGCTTGCAGCAGGTATTATCAAGAATAATCAGTAAGCAGTGATTTTTTATAAAGAAAACATTTTATTTGTTGAAATTGAATTACCCAAATAATTTTAACATAGGTTATACTTGAGAAAAAAAAATCTCACAAACTAATTTGTTATATTTATTTTTGTATATATAGGTGTTTTAGGTGGTGAGATATATAGGTTTTCAATTCATTTTTATGATTTGCTTCCTTATTTTGTGTTTGTGTTTTTAAATGTCTTGAAAAAGATGAAAGAATAAGTTATATGCTTAAAATCTTTAGTACTTTATTAGTGTTCTTTTCATCTTAATCTGTTTTGAATATATAAATATGGTGTTCCAAAGGAGCTGTGGTATTTTTGTTGAATATAAGTGTTTTTTTTTTTTTTTGAATAAATGATTGGTAATTTTCAGCTAATTTTAATAAAGACATCTGACTTTGAAAAATTTCAATGGAAACTGTAGTGCTTGAATAATCTGATACTAAATTTCCTTTTATAACTTGCTAAAGCATGATTTGGAAGAAATGAAAATTCTTTAAAGTTTACAGGGTGACTTGTATAACTTGTGTTCCAGAATTCCAGGTAGTTGCTCTTAAAGCAATGCTTTGATATTATCTTTACCTTAAAATGACATATGGACAACCTAGAAAGTGTTAGAATTTTGTCCAGTTTGCAAGATGACACTGTTTGCATAGTACCTTTCAAAGCATGCACAGGAAATACTTGGTGAATGCTTCAGGACCTCCTTTTAAGTACTTTTAGTTTTATTTTTCTGAAAGTAGTCAATGTGTTCTAATATATGGTCTTAGAGTAATGAGAAAGCATATTTTAGGTGACAGATTCTATTTTAAATATTTGCAAGTAACATTTAACTTAAAATGTATTTTATTAAAAGAAAATCTTCATAATTATCAGGTAATTAACTAAAAGCATTAGTTGTAAACTAAATAGTAAATGATGAGTAAAGCAGAATTGTTTTCTAAGCACTAGCAGAGATTTTGGAGATTAGTCAGTCATCAGATTCAAATAATTACTGTGTTTAGCAAGATACTGTACTAAGCACTGATACAAAACAGGAGTTTCGATTCTTCTAAATGATCTCCATGGGTTTTAAGTTTGTTATGTAATCTGAAAATAAAAGGTTTTTAGCCATATGACATCTACAAAATTCTTTACCATTTAAGAAGTGTTCATTATAATGGTACAGTTTAGACCTCTGAAGAACATTTGAATAATGATTGCAAACAAATTGTTTTGTATTGATTTGGGTTTCAGTGTATGCATAATTTATGAATTAAGTTAGATTAGTTCATAGTTCTGGAGGTGACAGTCTCAGATGACTTGCTGTCTTATATTTCTAATTTAAGTTAAAGAGGAATTAAAGGTAAGTGAAGGTAAGTGCAGATGTATATACAGCATGAGAAATGTCCAGTATTTAAAACTGAGAAGAGTCTCATAATCAAAATTTGGAAAAATAATTGCTACCTTTACAGTTATTTTCATATAATGTTTAAAATTCTTTTTTACAAAATTTATTCTGTACCATGATTTAAAAATTGTTAACTCCAATTTTATTTCCCTGTTTCCTTTATTACTCTTTAATATAATTTAGCCCTCATGTATTATAACTATTTGGGTTCTCTTTCCCATATTGAGATAGAAATTTACCAGTGATAAGTCAAATATTTAAAGGGAACCATGTTTTGAATTGTCAATGTCTCTTGAAGTATAACTGTCTACTTGATGTGTTGGCAGCCCAACATATCTTGGTCATATTTCTTTCTAATACTGCATCACTTTTTCTGTTCATTTATTGTTTCTGACAGCTCTTCTGTTTTACTAAAGGATCTTACTGTTAACATTGCTTACAACTTTTATGCTTTGGAAATTGCTATTCTCTCTTTTTTTCTACAATATGAGATTAAGTTTAACACTTTTACTGTGCCCTGAATCTTCAACAGAATAAAATCCCTTGATGGATACTGTCACTTTTATAGATTATTAGGATCAGGTACCAATTACTGCTCTGTTACTGACTTTGTTATGGATGATGTTACAGCTTTGAGCCATTTAATACTAATTATTGGTATTTACCTATAGACTTCTAGGAGATCTGTGTTTACATTTGGAAACACCAATATAGTAATTCCCTCTCTTTATGTACGTACAATCCCACCAAAACTCAAATATCCTAAGACATACTTGAAGAAGATGGCACTCTTTGGTTTCTTTGCTTGTGGTATTAGGGACTGAACCCAGACTCTCATGCATGCTACCTAAGCCCTTTACCATTTGAGTCACACCCCCAGTGGAAAGTGACACTTTTTATGTATTTATTAACTTAATTTTATTTTGGTGTTACTAGGTTTTGAACCCAGGGCTTCACTATTGCTACACAGATGCTCTGCCATTTGAGTTATGTCCTCCAGCCCCAGGTGGCACAATTTATGTCAGTATAAGTAGGAATTTTATTTTGTGATGATTCAGGAGCTACTGACAACGGAATTGTGTTTGTTAGCTTTCTACTTAATCCAGGGTACAAATTTTTATATACGTTTTTCTCCACTATGCTGTAGACTTTGAGAGTAGAATGACCTAGGTGGCTTGGGTGGAAACTGAGGATGCTGGGGCCCTGTCTTTTGAGTAGGATGGTGAAAGCTATGTGGGGTCTGTATAGATGTGAGTCTCAAGGAAAATTACTTCATTAGTCCATTTGCACTGTTAGGATTCCCTTTTACTTTTCCCTTGAAAACCAGTTGCATACTTTACTTCCACTGCTTCCAGCCATTGCTTACAATTTTTTCCCCTGTAAGCTACACTGTTGAATTCATTGTACCATTTCTTCTTTACCTCTCTGTCATCTGGGAAAAAAAAAAAAAGTGGGTACAGCCAGGTGGGGTGGTGTGTACACTCCAGCTACCAGGAAGGCTGAGGCAGGAAGATTGCTTGGGGCCAGCCTGGGCAACATAATGAGGCCCTGGCATTAAAAAAGGGATATAGAGATTTTGAAGTATTTCAGGATGTTTTAGTTTGGAAAATTGAAAGTCTTCATGTGTGTTTCCTTTTATTTCTCCCTTAAAAATTTCAAGACTAGCTGGGCACTGGTGGCTCACACCTATAATCCTAGCTACTCGAGAGGCAGAGGAGAGCTGGAGGATCAAGGTTCAAGGCCAACTCTAGGCAAAAAGTTTGAGAGACCTGATTTCAGCCAAGTGGCATGTACCTGTCATTCCACTATGTAGGAGGTTGAGGTCAGAAGGATTGCAGTTCTAGGCCAGTCTGGGCAAGAAGCTTGTAAGACTTGTCTCAACAGAAAAACTGGGCATGGTGGTGCACACCTGTCATCCCAGCTGTGGTAGGAAGCACACCATGGAGGATCGTGGTCCAGGCTTCTCCCAGGCAAAAAGTGAGACCCTGTCTCAAAAAGAACGAGAGCAAAAGGGCTGGGGGTGTTTGGCTCAAGTCATAAAGCACCTGCCTAGTAAGCATGAAGCCCTGAGTTCAAACTCCAATCCCACCAAAACAAAATTTTTTTGAGAATAGGATTTCATACTAATAAAATGATAATCCAATACATTTTGGCAAAATCCAGCAATTCAGGAATGTCATGAGGTAAGTGTGTCACGTTAGGGGAATTGAAGTGAGGCAGGGTTTGGGTCTTGGAGCCAGGCACTAGATGATTCATAGGCAAAGCAGTAACCACTTAAGGGGTGAGAAAAGACAGCTAAGAAGGGCAAAGGTGGGGTTGAGTGGTACGTAGTAGGTAAAGCTTAAAATAGTTTTAAAGGGAAAGCCTAGTCAAAGACTAACAGTGGGAGAAGAGTTTCAAAGCCTAGGATTTCTTATCAGGGGATTTCTAATAAGTACAAATTTGTACTAAAATTTTTATCTTGAATTTGTGGTTAAGATGACTTCACTTTGTGTCTTATTTTAAGGCAAAATACTCAATAAAACTGCTTTATAAATTTTATTTTTTAAGTTTTGTAAATTTTAAATATTTGGCACATTTAAATTTTAATTAAAAAAATGAAATAGCTTTTTATTATTAAATAAATGTGGACTTTTGATCTAATTTTATAAAGTAATTTCAAACTATGTACTCTAGAAAAATTTAACATATGAGCAGAATGATACAGTGTATCCTCATATGCCATTAATTTCAGCAGTTCTAAATCTGGGGCCAGTCTCTTTTTATCCATACCATTGCCCATTCCTAAATGTGGTATCTCCCTGGCCTCATACTGATTTTTATATTAAATACAAATATTTGAAAATAAATGAAAACATAAGCTATTGCAATTCCACATACATGTGTAAAGTTTAGTGTTTCTTTTCTTACTTAAAGATAGGTTCTTGTATCCATGATGAAATGTCTGAACATTGGACTTCAGTGACTATATATCCTAAGAAATTCTCCATTTTCTTTTGTTTATGCCATCAGTAATACAAAGAGAAAAATTAAATGTCTGGAAGTACATGTATTCTGTATGTTTACTTATAAGTACTTCCTTATAGTGGTACTCACATAGTTGCCTTCTTGTGCAACAAAGTGCTATTTAAAAAACAAAATAACGTAAATTTAAAATATATTTCTTAGTGAAGCTAGGTGTCACTCCCAGTTACTATGATTTACAGTTATAATCTGCTTGATATGTTCTGTGGTAAAGTTACATTTAATGTACTTTTTTTCATTTTGTGTTGCCCTTATCACAGTTTTAAGTGGTTTTTCTACTGGATACATAAAGAACTAATTAAGTGCTCTTTATTTGTTCATGGTACAAATATACTGAAACTTCAACATAATATAAATAACCTTTTCTACATTTGCTTTTCTTCATGAAAACTGTCATTTATTCAAAGTACTTAACTTTTAAATATGTGCCGTAAGACTTCCTTGTTACTCTCTAATTCTTAGCAGTGTTTCCTAATGGGTCTTTTATTTTCTGTCTGGTAGCATATGTAACTGGGATAAGATGTCAGTTATTCCACAAATGGTTTATTATTATTCTTTGTGAGTCCCAGTTTTTGTTATGTTTTAGATGTTTATTTAATAAATCATTCATTTTATATTCAAGTTTTGGAAAACAAAATTTTGTCTAATACTGCCATATGATTTTCAGGGGTTACAGATGTTCAATAAAAATATGTTAAGCTTGTTAATTGTATGTCTCTGTAGAATATTTTGTTTTAAACTTTGAACTTAGTATTTACTGTAATTCTTCAATACTGGGTTCTTTTGCCTAACCTAACATAGAAAGGATTGGTTTTTGCCTTAATTATATTTGTAGGAAGGCTATTCATTTCATATAAATCTCTATTGTTAAATTAACCTGGCAGTTTTGCTTCTGTGGATTGACTCTTTTTCCCCCCCTTGTGTTTTGATGTTGTAGGATTTTTACCAAAAAAAAGTATTTGCTTCCCTTCTATTCATCTTTTGAACTATGAAGGATTTATTAGTTAAAATCAAGTTGGTTTTGGCAATTTTTGTCCGATTAATTTTTATATACTTATTTGGATTTTACTTCTGTGATATAAATGTACTGCTAGTAAAACAAATAATGTTTTAGCTCCTTCATGAGCAAAATTATTTTTATGTGATTTCTAAGAAATTCCTCCTTTCACATCTTTCTGTTTTCATACAGGTCCTCATGCCGATACCGCCAGTGGATGCCAGAATTTGCAGTGTGGTTTTCGAGCCTGCTGCCGCTCTGGCGAATGATCCTTGACTTCTGACCTTTGTCTACTTTATTTAGCAGAGCAGGCTTCCTTTCATGCACTTTACTTATAGAATATTTCTGTGTTAACCATCCCTTTTTGAGTGTGTCTTGTTTTGGCCTTATTTCTTACAACCTCAGAAATCTTAATTTACCAGTGAATTGTACAGTGTTGTTTTTCTTGCAAAATATATTTTTGTTTTAGAAAGGGGTTAGGTCATTTCATAAGGGTGAGAACAGTCATACTGGATTTCTTTTAAATGAAACGCTTTGAAAATACTGTCACTAATACCATGACATTTAAAGTATTTTTTAGATTATTTTGAGTTCTAAAGTTAGTGGGGATATTGGTTCTCTTTATATATAAACACTGTACTAAGCTTTGCAGATCTTTTCAGATATAATTTCTGAAGTTTTATTTTCAAAGACTGCACATTTTGGAAACTAATCTCTTTTCCCTAACATTTTCTTTAGTTGAACAAATTCTCAGAGGGCCAATTCAAATATACTCACATGTAAGATTCTTTAAGATTGTAGAATAAATTGGCTTCTTGATGTTAGCTCAGTGAGCTAGCAAAGCACCAGTCTGTATTTGCTTTCTTCCAAGACCCCTGGTTTCCACTGCTGCCCTTGAATGTCAAATTTGGGAGGGATTTTTAAAAATTCCACAGTTGTTTGAAGAAGTGTATAAATAAAATCTACTTTGAGGACTTTACCGAGTAACATCCTTTGTGTTGTGATTTTATTAGAAATTTCAATTCACGTTTACTTTGTTGTAAAATATTTTGTCTTTTCAGCCTCTAAAATCATGACCCTGCCAAAGAAACAGTTTTAGATACATCATTGAGCATTACTGAGCTGAATTGTCTTTTTGAAATTAAATTGTTCGTAGTCAAAATTTGAATCTGTAATCTGTAAGTTTTAATCTTCATTGCTTTGTGGAAAGATCAGGTGAGTGAGAACTACCTTTCAGAAAGGCACATATTGAGTCAATTTTGTATAGTTTTATCCTACACTGAAGAAAACAGTTGGTGTCATGCCATCTTTTAACAGTACATACAGGTACAGCTGTGGAGCAGGAGTAATGTTGTAGTCTGTGTCTTTGTGGTCCCAAGTATTTTTTGCTTGCTTGTTTGGCGGAGAATAGTAGGAGAGATTTAAATTACTGCTGGGCAAATTGTAGTTCAGGCTAAGAGAAACTCTTCAGAAGAAGGAAAAGTCATCTGATGGGAATTTCAATAAGGAGAATCCACAAATGCTTTTTAATTCAACTAATACTTGAAATAAGCACTTCAATTCAAAGATGATCAACTCTATAGGGAGGGTATCTGTTGACTTGTTCTGAGGGTTCTCTCTTAATTTTGATTCCATTGTTTGAATAACATTTGCAAAATAGAAGAACCCTACAAGTTTGTTTTTGTTGGGCAGGACAACTGTATAAGCAGATCATCTTACCTTTTTGAGTTTGTTATTTCTGAAGTTTAAGTAATTCATATCTTTTGTGGGCAGGACTATACCTAGCCCTAAGCCTGAAGAAAAGAACAATTTCTTCATTCTTTTAGAGAACATAAAGGAAATCTAAGCATAGTGACTAAAGCAAAAGTTTTATTTTATAGGGTTGACTGTTGCATAGTTACTGTGTTTTTTATTTAAGTATTTAATAAAATTTACTTGAAAAGTTGATGTCAGGAACTATTTTGAGAAAACAAACTGAGAATTCTTACGGGGTGAGTCTTATTCTTCATCTTTTATTAAAGTGAATTGCAAGGTAAAATTGTGCATCTATAATAATGGCCTGAGTCATCAAAGGAAAACTAAGGTTTATCCCTCATGTAATCAGAAAATACCATTTTTAAGGGAGATTTTTTTGATAATTCTTATGAGTAGAAAGTGGTGATTAAGTATGTTTCAGAACTTTGCTTAGTTGTTATCCTCATAAATTAACTCTGAGCAGCTACTTTCCCCAGAGGTTCTAAATAATTGAGCTGCCTTTTTTTCCCCCGTCTCTTAGTTTTACTGTCTTTGATATTAGCAAAGTGTTTGGGTAGTATTGAACCAGAGTGGGTTCAATATGTCAGCATATTGTCATGTTGAAACTCACTGTTTTCTGCCTCCACCCCTCTTACTCCCCACCCACAGTTGCATGAGTTCATGGCATAATCCACACTTAGTTTTTATATGTCACACTCTTTTAAATTATTAGATTAAGGTGATAGTTAATGTTTAGTGAAACACTGTATACTTGGTTTTAATCTATCTTAGATTTTGTGATTATTTTGCTTTTGAAAATAAAATGAAGCAGCTGTGTAAATTGCCTAATTGTACCTGACAAACATTACGTGTTGAGTGCCAGGCAGTGAAGTGCTTTACATACACTAGCCAGGTTAATCACACAGTGTATGAAATGGATGATGTGATCATTCTCATCTTCTGTATGGGGAAACTAAATATCAGAGGCTAACTTACATACTCAAGATGACCCAGGTAGTAAGTGGCAGAACTAGAATTTATCTTGAGTTCATGTTCTTAACCAGTATGCTACACTGTCTCTGTGTTGTTATAGTGGTGATTGTTATGGGTCAGTCATGGACCTCTCCCTTAAAAGAGTTCATCCTGGAGGTAGCGCATGCATGTCAACACATAATTGCAATGTAACTTGATAAAGGAATGCATAAGAGAAACAAAGGGGACAGTTGTTCCTTAACTTGGTCCCCTCCATTTTAGATGATTATATTTTTTTCCTTTTAAAGTGGGAACTACTTTAGTATTCTCAGCTAAAAGCGTTTGTCTCATAGGCAGTAGGCAGCAAAAGGAGATGTTTGTGGTTGCTACGGTTTACTGAAGAGAGGGGTGCAGTTGGCATGTATGGGGTGTTGTTGAACATCTTGAGCTGTGTAGGTTAGCCTTTCACAACATGTAATCAGCTAGTCCCTCAATGGCAGTAGTGCTGCTGTGGAGAAATCCTGCTTTACATATTTCTGTCTCTGTTTTAATCCTTTTTAATGGCTTGGTATGATGGAATGTGTTTGTCTTCATTTGGGTTTCTGTAAAAATACTATAGCCTGCATGGCTTAGACAATATCTACTTCTCACAGTTGTGGAGGCTGGGAACTCTAAGGTAAACCCAAGTTCCAGTGTGGACAGTCTTTCTGGTTTGCGGATGGCCATGTTGTTGTATACATTCTCACATGGCGGAGAGAGGGGGTGTGGAGAAAGAAAAGAGAGAGCAAGCTCTTTCCCATCTCTTACAGAGTTACTAAAGCCATCAAACACCACATAGGGATGGCCTAATTACTTCAAAAAGGCTTCATCCAAATGTCATCACATTAGAGATAAGGGTCTCAAAATGTGAATTGCCAGGGGTGGGGTAAGGAAGTGTGGGGGAAAACCACTAATACTGAGTCTAGAACAGTGTCTAAGAACTACTTCCCTTTTTTGCTGAATACTTAATAAACTCATTGTCTTCTTCAAATAGTGTATTACTATTTCCTATATGTTAACATTTATGAGACACTCAGCATTAAAAAAGTGTGATACTGCAAATTTGTTCAGAAAAGTTTTAAAGTATTATTTTAGTGGGTCTTAAAAGTATGTTTGATATTCTGCTGGATATGCAGAGCTCAAATAGAAAGTAAACAAATACAAAGGCATAGAGACCTAATGCTGATAGTGTACCCTACTGTGGGTAGTCTCAATTGAATTCAGGGTCAAAGTGGCAGAGACGAGAGAATATTAAATAAAAGCACTTATTTTTACACAGAGAACAGATAATGATAATTTCATTATTCAAAAATATTTTCTCCTGGTTTTATCAGCGTAATTTAAAAATACACTTACAGTCTAATTGTTTTTACATAACAAAAAGAAAAAACGTTACCTGTTGCGTATAAGAGAGGCAACATAGATCCAAACAGACAAAACGTTTTTGGGATATGGGTGGATATATACAGCTAAAGCAAATTCAACGTTAGGAACGTCAATATTATGTACTCCGGTGCTATACACAGCTTCAATTAAAGGTTTCACTTCAGAGTAAGGCATGTGAAGGGGAAATCCAGAGAACTGAGGAAAAAGAACCCATTTGTAGCCATTAGTGAAGTTCAAAGATAATATATTTTCCCCTATGTAAATTATATAATTCTGAATATAGTAAGTCTTCTGGATTGTGAGATCATTTTGTTGTTTTTCCATTCAGCTATATGGAAAATATATTCTCTATTCAGAAAATGAAGAGGGACTTAATACCTATTTTGTTTTAGTTGCTAGCATACCAGAATATAAGATACCTATTGGTCATCTAGTTTTTCTCATTGTTCCCTCTTCCTGATACCCTCTAGTATGCATAATAACCCATATTATTCCACAGACCTAGGTTAAGCTAAACTGTGCATTTCACTCCGGCCACAAAAATTAATTCACAAGAATAGGCTTGTGATCAAAATGATTCTCAGGAAACTTGCTAGGAATAGTGGCATACAGATGCCCTTACTTTGAACAGTATGTGTGCAGATGTGCGTCCTGGACCTGCTCTAGCAGTTGCTTTCATGAGTAAAGTCAGCCTCAGCACAATGTCGTGACATTAATTTAAGTAAGACAATGAATTTACTGTGGCTTAAATTTTCTGTTGCTTGAATTGAAAACATCTTGAGAATTTCTCCTGAGTTTCACTCAGTAACTCATCCATTTTGACCATTACACTTATTTAACCAAAAAGTTACTGTCTTAGTTATTTACTAAACTGCCTTCTAGGTTTTATTACCCAGCTATAGGATATGGACACAGCATTACAAACAGGGAGTAGAGAGGGTATATTGTCTATTAGTGTGAATTTTTCTTAGCTGTAAACAGCAATAATTATAAAACCATACCCTTTAAAAAACCGGTCTGGAGTGTTTATTTTCACCTTTATGTACAGTTGAGTCTAATATGAGTTAGCCAGATATTTTAATTTTACTTAATATGCTATTAAATAATATTTCATAACAATTTCAGAAATAATGTTCTTAGGATCCTATTACAAAAATGGTGGTATTTTCATTTTATAGAGGCATTTTGTTATTTAGTGTAGATTATTCACTGAGATTTAAAACTTTCAGTCACATTTTTTAGTCTATGCTTCATATATGTACTCAAAAAGGAGCCATGTAGATATTTTGATTCCAAAAACTCATTATTGGGTAATTTCCAGTTTCTAATGAGGCCATCCACAGGGTTAGTGTATGGGCCATTGTGCTTACCCGGTAGTCTCCTAGCTGTTTCACCAGTTCTGCTCTGTGGTCATCTTGTACATCTTCTCCCTGACTTCTTTCCAGCAGGGGCAAGAAATGACGCAGAGTGGAGGTACAGTACCGATTCCACCGAGTCAGGTGGCGTGGCCTCCAGTCCATGATTTTTTCTTTTAGTATTTTTTCAACCCTGTTCATAAAAGATGAACTTAGTATTTTGGTGATTTGACTTTTCCCGTGTTTAAAAATATATATACTTTGTATGCAGTGGGGATTCAAGTAATTATAAGACTACATTTTTGTTAGTGTTGTCATTCACCACACAACTTACTAACATGGGCTAGTTCCTGGGGATTCAAAAGTTAACACAAGTGATCCTTGCTCTTAAGGATTGTGTATGCATTGGGATGGGAAATAGAACTAAAGGTAGAAATAGGGTCTTTTATGGCTCATAACAGAAGCTTGAAAAATAACCCAGAAGAGAGAGTCCTGAATGACTTAAGGACTAGTTAAATTGAATACATTTAGCAAAACATTTATATTACAAAATATTTATCGTATACAGATAAACTAGACATAGGCATAAAGAGGTTTATGTTGGAAGCCTCAAATATTGGCTTCCAAATAAAAACTATTGAGTGTCTCATACAGATTTTCTTCTCCAGTGACTTTTATTCATGAATATAGATTTTTTTCTAAATTGCCTTAAAACTGCCCTTAAGATACTAGCCACCATTGCATCTGAATTTTTAATATGTATTGCGTTCATTGGATCTGAAACGTAAAGAATGAGGGGAAAAGAGCTAACATTTGTTAAGCTATTACTTACCAGGTGCCATGCCAACTAAGCCTTTATACATTTCTGGTGAGTCCTAAAAAGCCTGTGAGGTAGGGGATACTGTTTGGGGAACAATTTGAGGTAAGGTAAGAGAGAGAGGCAAGGGAACTGGGATTCAAATTGAAGCACTGCTGACTCTAAAGCCTCCTGTCCATCCTCTAATACACAAATTTAGAGATGTGGCCAGCTTCCCATTGCTCAGTAGCTGTAGTATTGCTTGTTATGGTGGTCATTGAGCACATCTTTGTTTTGGGCTTCAAGAAGGTCTAAGCAAGAAAGTTTGGAAGAACTGCACTATAATACTGGATAAATAAATGACTTGAGTCTTAACAAAATAGGATGCTGAGCTATTGGAAAAAACACGAGGATTGTTTAGAGATCAGTTGTTCTAGATGGGGGTCCCAGAAAGTCTTTATGGAGCAATTGGGAGTAAATTGGTGTTTTCTAGTAATAATGTCTTAAAAGGGGTCACATTTAATCTTGTGTACTCTGACACGTTCATACTATTTGACTCATTAGAAATGGCACACAGGCTTTTGAAATACAAAAGATTTATATGGTCCCAGAAGCCCCATTTAACACTTAACAATAATGTAGACCACACTGGACCTCAGTTTCCATATTTGTGAAACTGAGTAAGTTCTATTTTATAGGCTTAGTTGAGTTACAGGGACTCATAGGCTCTAACTGGCCTTTTCTATGAATCCAATTCATTTCTAAAAGCCACTAATTCAACAAAAGAGGCATATTTAAGCAGAGGATTATGTGTCCCCTCAACAAAACCCATAATAACATGATGTTAAGCTCTAATCTGAGATAAAGTCTTTGGAGAACTACATGTTCCCAGGGTTCTCCTGTTTGTCCTGCACCATGTTAATGGGAAAGCCACAGTTGAGCCATGGGATTTAGAGATCACATCTGAACTTGGTATCTGTAGACATGAATTAAAGTTTAATTGCCCTAGTTATTTCATATTGATCCAAGATGAGAGTTGTTTAAAGTTTGTACTACATTTCTAGTGATGGATTACATATGGATTTGTGAGTATTGTGTTACCTGTCTTGTAGCTCAGCTGCAGCTGCTTTGTCTGTGCGTTGATAAATTAACTCTTCAGGCTGTAAAAGGGAAAATTATTCAGAAATGCTAGAAATCACCTACACTTAATTTGAAAAAGTTGTGATTTTCTTTTCTAAGTTTATTTTTTTAAAGTAATTCAGACCTTGAATAAGAGAATAGTATAAGGGATGCCAGTGAACCCATGACTCAAATATAGATAAAGCATCAGCTATAAATTACAGTTTTTTCTACTTCTTTTTCAGTTTCATTTCCCTTCTCTTATCACAGAAGTGATTATGACCTGAGTTTGTTTTGCAACACTCCTTGAACATATATGAGTACTTAGTATTTCAGGCACCTTCACAGGTGATAGGATAGGACTACAGCCATGAATCGCTCTTGGTGTTTACATTGTGGTAAGTGAAGACAGGCAAATTAACAGGATGTGTTTATGGTTTTACTACAGATGTAGGTACTGCTAGTTAAACATGTGTTTTGCATATTTTCTAATTTTTTTTGATGGTACTGGGATTTTAATTAAGGTCTTCACATCTTGCTAGGCAGGCATTCTACTGTTTGAGCATGGCTCCAGTCCTTTTTTGCTCAAATTGTTTAGGAGTTAGAGACTGCCTTTTTCCTGAGTCAACTTGGACCGTGATCCTGCTACACTTCTACTGTAACTGGGATGACAGGCACGCACCACCATGCCATGCTTTTTTTCTTTGAAATGAGGTCTTACAAAGTTTTGATCAGGCTGGCCTCTCTTGATCTTATACTCCACATAGCTTGGGATGACAGGTGCACACTATTGGATGAAGTGGAGTCTTTACAAAGATTTTGCCTTCTTGTTTGTGGCCTCTAACCACAGTCTTCCTGATCTCATTGTCCCAAGAACTAGGATTATAGGAATGAGCCACTGGCAGCTAGTGATGTTTTCTAAATTTTAATAGTTTCATTTTATGAGCATGTGACTTGTTTTTTCTTACTTAATGTTATATTAGGGACAATAGTAAACATTTCTAAGAGAGCTTCCTGAGACTAATTTATGTTGACTCATTAAATTATTAGAAAATACCGCATTTTATACGTATCATTTCCAACTTTTATGCTATCTTCAAACCATGTTTGAACATGGACACTGCTTTTCAAAGCTTTTTTTGAAAGGTTTGTGGTATAGTAAAAATGTATTTTACATTACAAACCCATAACATACGTAAACCTAGTTATCAAGTGAAAAAAAAGTTTTAGTAAATAGTGGTCCTACTACTTAACATTTTTGGTCAGGATTCTCTAAGTTATTTTTATGAGCCTTTAGTAGATTATACTTGCAGTTTGACTTCTTACTTCATTAGCAGTGATGAAGTCAGTGTAGTGAATTGAAACTAAAATATGTTTAATTGTTTTGAATGCTATTTCATCCAAATCATTGTTGTTTTCACCTGAATTATTTAAATAGCCTCCTAACTGAAGACTTTACCTTCTTTGTCTAGATACAAAATAGCAAAGAAAAATCCTGTAAAATGAATTCCTCTGCTCAAAGTACTCCAGTAGTTTCCTTGCCCACCTGAGAATCAAAAACATGTCTAAAATGTATATACCGGTTCTTTTGCATTTGTGTAAATTGTTTTTTTGTGTAAATTTGGCTCAATAATGTTTAAAAATACTGTTCTAAATTAAATACTTAGGAATAGAATAAGGACCAAGTAATACTTAGTTGCTTAATATAATTTCTATCCCTTACTTTCTTTGTGCACATTTACTTACTAATGAAAGAATCATACCTGAACACTGGAAAGGCCAGGATATGGAAGGCTTCTTGAAAAAAATGATTTCCATAGCTTGGGCTTGGTGACATCAAAATTTATCCTTAGTGGAGAATCATATGATTGGATATTAAACCAAATCTATAAAAGATAAAACTATATTACCATGTATCTTAGCAGACATACCCATAGATGTGTATATTGTATGTATGATATAGAGGGAGGCAGTAGGGAAGATAAGTGTCCACACAGGCTGCACGATTGTCATCACTTTTTTAATTTTTAAAATGTGTATGCATTTTATCAGTGGCATCATAAAGTTGTCATTGGCCCTTTTTTCATATTTAATATCTGAAGTTGGGGTGCACCATAGTGTTGATTATAGATTTGGTGAAATAAGGTAGTTACTGATTATAAGAAACATTTTTTGGAAAAGACAGTCAAGACCCCTCCTTTTCTAGGCTAGACTTCCCTGTCCTTGCGCTTTCCATTCTCCTAATTGAGTTGGCTGTCCACCTCTTTGTTTCCACTGTACTCTACAGTGTCTGTGATAGCATTGTCTTGTTGAGGCAGTGAAGCATACTGGCTCCAGAATCAGTCCATTTGTGTTTGACTTTAATTCACATTTACTGACTGTAACCTTGGATTTTGTAACTTCTGTGTGTCTCAGTTTCCTCCTCTATAAAACTGGGATAAAAAATAGTAAACTACCTCAATAAGGTCAAAGAGTTTCAATGAGTTAATTCATCTATACTTCTTAGAATAACTCCTGGTATACAGTAACTGCTTAATAGTTGTTTGCTCTTATGATTACTACTTACCATTATTTATAATTGCCATCTGTGTCCTCATTAGATTGTTAAATTACTGCCTGAAGACATTTACCATATTCCTTATTTACCATATTATTTGTAGCATCTAGCATAGCTCCTGGAATATAGTCATCTCATTGGATAACCGTGTGAAAGGCATATTTATCCACATGACACAGTTAAACAAGTGTTCAATCAAGTATCCATGCAACATATTGTAATCATTGGGGATAAAGTAGTGAATGAAGCAGAGTCTCTATCCTCACAGAGTTCTAATGAGATGATACAGCGCACAAATCAACAAATGAATATGTGAAATTCAGATGACATTGCTTGATGTAGAATGTTTCATCCTTCTTCCTTTCCTATAAGCATACCTTTCTTAGGTCACTTAGTTACTTTCTTAGGTCAGTTCCTTCCACTAAAAGGGACAGAACATATTTCCCTCACCCTTGACTTCTGGCCAGTAGACTGGAATAGAAGTGTCAGTGTGCAACTTACAAGTCTAAGCTTAAGATGTTATATGTTCCTGCTTGCCCTCTTGTGCCTTTGCCATTGTCATTGCCCCAAGTCCCAGAGTAAACCCACCAGAAGTGGAGTTGCCCCATCAAATCTGCAGGTCTACAGTGAGAAGCAGAGCTGCTGTAGAACCCCACAGCTGCCTAGCCTTGATTACCAGATCCCTGCTCACTGACTCACAGATGCATGAGAGTAAATGTTTAAGCCATTTAGTTTGGGAGTGGCCTTTTTTTCTTTCTTTTGTGGTGCTTCAGGGCATACACCTCAAGCCACTCCACCAGCCCTATTTTGTGCTGGACTTTTTTGAGATAGAGTCTTGTGAACCGTTTGTCCAAGCTGGCGTTGAACCTCAATCTTCCTGATCTCTGCCTCCTGAGTAATTAGGAATACAGGCGTAAGCCACTGGTGCCCGGCTTGGGGGTGGGTTTTTACTATGTTTACTGAAGCAGTAGCTAACTGTAAGGGCTATGGAGAAAAGTAACAGGCAGGACCAGATGAAATTTTAACATGGGCAGGGAAGTTCTCTCTGCAAAAGTGACAAAGGATCAGAAATGCAAGATGTGAGGGAAAAAATTTATGAACATGTCCTTTACACAGAAAAAGCAGCAAATGCAGAGTGTTTCATGAGTATCAAGGAATAAAAAGTGGCTGTAAAGGCATGAAAAAGTTGAAGAAAGCAGGTAAGACATGGCAGCAGAGGAAGGGGCAGGGCGGGGTGTTGGATCATGGAGGCCTCAAGGGCCATTTTAAAGATTTAGGCTTTGATTCTTAAGTGAGCGAAGAAACTGCTGGAGTATGTTGAGCAGAGGAGTGACATAATTGGCCTTCCATTTTAACTTTTGAGTCTAAACAAGAGGATGGGGCAAGTGAAGTACCAGTTTGATGTAATGATGAAAATTCAACGTCAAGAAGTATAATCAGGTACCAGTACATCAAATAGTGAACTGAATTTGAGATTTTATTTAGTTGGATATTTACAGTAATGTAGGGAGAACAAATAATGGCGGGATGGGAAACAGAAGAGATAAGATTTACATAATTTGGTATCTCTTAAGTAGCATTAAATTAGACGGAAGTAAGGGAGAGGAAAAATCAAGGACAATTCTGGGACTTGAATCTGGATAAATGGCATCCATAGAAATAGGAAGCTTGGAGAAGGAGCTGGATTTGGAGGCTAAGGAGAAAAGACTTGAAACTTGGATGTGCTGAGTTCAAAATTTTGATACAGCACCTGGGTGTTTAGCAAAACAGTTGAAAGTTCAGGACTCAAAAGATTCTAGCACTGAGTAATTAGAACTTCTCTGCCAGGATTAACTAAATAGAATCATAATAATAATAGATGTGGTCCTGGGAGAAACCAAAATATAGAGTCTTTAGGAACATCTACTTTTAAGGGGTGGGAAGAAGTGAAAGAAACATATTACTGCAGAAAATGAAAACCAAAGAGTTCTTTATCAGCAAACTGGGAAAGGGGAAAGTGTTTTATCATGAAGGGATTAGCTGTGTTACGTGTCATGGAAAAGGGGAGAAGAGTGAGCAATGAGATAAGTCACTGGATATACTTACTCATTAGCAAGATAATCAGACTAATTTCTGTAGTGTGATCGGGAAAGAGGAACTAGATTGTAGTGAGTAAGGTTTAAGTGTACTGTTACAAGTGGAAACAGGAGATATATGTAGTATCTGAAGAATTCTGGAAGGAAAGGAAAAGTGGACAATGGTAGTTCAGGTGTATCCAGGTTGGAAGAAGCATATATGAGGATGGTTGAACTCTTGAGCGTGCAAACAGGTAAGAAGGAACATGGGGGCAAGTGAGATTTCTTAGTGGAGCTGGGTCTTGCAGTGGAAGTGGAAACACAAACAGGTTAGAAGGAAGGAAACTTAGTTCTTGGAAAAGGAGTGAAAGAGGAGAAAGACTGCCCATCCAAAGAGGTGGTGTGGTAAAATAGAGGTCAGCTCAGGTTGAAAGTGCTAGGCCAACACAGCCAGGATGCAGACCTCTCCTGCGAAGTTGAAATTTAGAGCAGGGTTAGAACAGCTGCCACAGAGAGGCACAACATCACAAGCCTCTGTTACCATTTGTAGAAGTGGGAAAGAGGGTTCTTTCTTCCTCACAGAATGCTGGCTCTACGAGAATTAGTCAACCATGCAGTACTTGTCTTGAGGCCTAATAATAATTTTGAAAGAAAATGGAGTTCTCTATGTATAAAGGGTGTTTCAATGTCTGTGATCCTGCTTGATGACTAATAACTTTGAAGTGATCTTCTAAACCTAGAGGCAGTTAAGCACATCATTTACAATTATGATAATGACTTTAAAACAATTTACATGACAGTAGTGCTCCACAGCACTTTTCCCATTTGTAATAGAAAGTAGCTGCCATCTGCTGAACACCTATGAAAGACAGGTACAAAATACCAGATTTTATAATCATTTCTGTTTATTTTAAAAGTGTTTTCATACTGTGTAAAATATCTATGTACACGTAAATACATGTAATTCATAAAAATACATACGTTGGTGTTGCATGTGTAACACTTTCTACTACAGATGCTCAAAGTTAAGAGATGAGTAAGATGATGATTATAAAAACAACTGGCCAATAAGTAAGGTTGTTACTGTGTGTTAAGTGCTTTATAGCAATTATCTTTCTTACTTCTCACAACCATTCAACAAAGCAGTAACTTTACAATGACTTTACTATTACCTCCATTTTTTTTTTTTTACCAAGGAAGAACCTAAGGGTGTGAGAGATTAGGAAACTTGCTCAAGCCCACACAGCTAGTAAATGATGAAGAAGCTGGAGTTTACCCCTTAACTCATGTGTTTACTACTTTACATAGCAGCCTTCACATTAATATCAAACAGCTCCCCAGACTGGGTGCAGCCAGTCACTTGAGGCTGTTGCAGGTCAGTTGGTACCTGGGAATCTCCTTTTAAAAAAGAAAGGAAGAAACCTAATCGTCTCAAGTGATGCATTTGCTTCTTTCAGTTCTCAAAACACTATGAATTATTCATTATAAGCTGTTTTAGAAGAGAAAACTGAGGATAGAGCCAGTATAGAAATTCATGTCCTATGAATCTAAATATTTTTATTTTATTCTGCTCCTCTGCAGGTCTGGTGATTAACTCAACCAAAAGCTTTACTTAGGACTATTTAGGTGACTAATTCTGCTACAGTGCTTGCCAATACATTTAACTGTTACATGTATGCATATCTATATACTTTTTTGATACATAAAATATTTAAATAAATTGGTCAGATTAAAATAACAATCAACCAATCATGTTTCAGATGAAATGGTAATACTCACATTGTCAGGACTGATTAAACAGCCTACACTTTTCAAGGGACAGAATGTATCAAATTGCCCGTAAAAATGCCCACTGCAGGGATTCCATATTAAATAATGATTTTTTTCCCAAGTTAGCACATAGGCAGTTGGACCCTGAAGAGAAATAGTCATTGAAAACAGTATCCAATTAGTTATGCAATTAAAGCCAGTAGTATTTGCCTAAACAATTCAGTATTTTAGTTGGACGTCTTACTTATAAAATCTCATAGTTAATGTGGAAAATTAGTATGAGCATTCATTTATTCAGGAGTTATTTCACTTGATGCTTACAATAGCTTTGGAGTTGGGAAGTGACTTGCTTAGGGTCTCATGGCTACTGAGGAGTGGACACAGAAGACTGAACAAATACCTATGACTTCCTTGCCCCATCTTTTCCTTACATCAGGCAGCAAATCATGCTATCTAATTCTAAGAATTCTTAGAGCGTCATACCCTCTTTGAAACTTTCTTTGGACAAACTGCTATCCATGTGAATTTCCTAGCCTTGTATCCATGATTAACTCATAGTGCCCCAAATGTGGAGATATTGCTGTATACTGGGAAATAAGATTCTGACAGTTACTAAGTCTATAATTCAATAAAAATAGCAATATAGTATGAAAAAACAGCTGCCAACACTCTTTTCTTTCTTCCTGTTTTTATCTGGCTTGCTCCCCTTTGCCTCCCAGGTCAATAGTAGACATTGGTAGAAGTAGTAGACATGTAAGAAGAGATCGCTAGCCTTACCACATCTCTGAATCCCCTTCACTCTTTAGGATGAAGAACCTTAGGTCACCAAGGAAATCAGAGTGCTTGGGAACATGAATGTGGTAAGACTCATACTGAAAAGACAGAGCTAAACAGACCTTTGTGTGGTAAAGGGTTCAGGTTTTCCAAGAAACAATCCAAAATACTGTGTAACCCTGAGTATCTCATTAAACCACTTCATGTCGTGTATATTTTTGTCTGCTTGTCACAGCATCTCTAGACCATTTCCTAGTAATTCAGAGGCTGTAATGAGAACATCCTGTCCATGATCTGGGTTAGACAACCCCACACTCCTCTGTGAAAGCCAGACATGTGGTCTTACCTCAGGAATAGCACTGCCCATCACCAACCAGGCTTTCTTACCCAGGGACAGAAAATAATTACATAACAATACTGCATGCTCTTCTTCATCTCCTGCCAGGAGATCAAGAAATTGCTGACAAAAAAAAAAAAATGTTGTATTTATTGGCTGCTTCAATCTGGATTTGCCATGCAAGATTTTTATGAGTCAGTTGAGATTAGTGCCTTAAAGTATAATACCTATTTTTCAAGTCTTTTCCCACATTTCAATACTATGCTGATAATTTTTGATGTGTTTTCTCTTACACTGATGATGATGTCGATTTGTAAAATCAATAATCAGTATAACAGTGGAGTGTGGGAGACAAATTTCTAAAGTTTAGTTTTCATTTTGAATGTGTATGTGGTAACTTACTATGTGCTAAGCATTCTTTAAAGAACATTTAACCCTAGAACAGCTTTTTGAGGGAACTCTTATATGCCCGTTTTACAGATGCAGAGGTGGAGGCACAGACCAATAAAGCAGTACCTAGGAAGTGGTAAAGCCATTCTAGCTCTACAGTACCTGAGCTATTCTGTTCTTCATGTGTTCCTATAGATCCCTCAAGGTTATAGAAATTGCATCTCTAAAGTTGTTAACATTTATGTTGCCAAAATATATTGAAGAACCAAAAATATAAAGCTCACATAAATTTCTTCAGTTTAGGACTATCCTTTAATGGAAGTTGTATAATATTGATAAATTTTATGCAAATACCGTATCACCTGAGATCCAGAAGTAGAATTAATACCTGTGATAATATATGCTTGTTTCATACTACCTAAGATCCATATGAAAATTTATGTATACCATAAAGTAAGTGTAAATTCCCTAAGAGTGGCTTGTTTATTTTTTTCATAGCAAGGACTTACGCCAGTGCCTGGTATGTGGTAGGTAATGAGAAATATGTACTGAATAAATGGTGGTAAGACATGCCTGCCTTAAGAAGCCTACAAATAAGGTATATACAATTGATTAATGAAATTTTGATTTTTATGAACATAACTGGGATACTATTAAGGATAATTCAGCATCAAGATATCTGAAGTGTTCTTTTTGTACTCTGTTTTTAATTTTTTATATTTTATACTTTGTGTAATAAAGAATGCTTTTTTTTTTTTTTCAGTTCTGGGGATGGAACCCATGGCCTTACATGTTCTAGGCAAGTGCTTACACTGAGCTACCTCCCCAGCCATTAATTTTTTTTTAACTTATGAAATTTTGAAAAATTGAACCAGGAAGAAAAAATATTTCAGAATTTAGCTCATTCTGCTAAACAGATGGCCATGTAGAATCTATGATGACTAATTGAATGTTACAGTTTAAAATTACACAAGCTACTTAGCTAATAATCAGTTAAGTCAGCTTAGGTCAGTAAATCTGAGAGGAAGGACTTACATCAGATGTGCTCCACAGGTCACAGATACCAGTAAACGAAACAGTATCAGGCAAGAAAGGAATCAAGGACACGTATCGAGCCACCAGTTCCTGTGTAAACAAAATTAGCTTAAAAAAGAATTTCTAATGAAATAGAAAGCTGTATCCCTTACCTCATTTCTCAGAACAAAATCAGTTTCATATTACTACATTTATGTTTACAAAATGAAACTAATGCTCACAACATTCTTACTGAGTGTTTTGTTAACATTATCTTCCTTGTTCCTCACCAAAGACCCTCTGCAAAGATGATTGCAGTTATCTATCTTTTACAAAGAAACTGACTCTGGTGTCCCTTTCAACTCTCCTTATCTTTTCTCTTTCCTCCTCCTTTCTTTCTTTTTGTACTTTTTTATTTTCTGGTATAACAAACTTTACAGGGTCATTTTGTATTTTCCTTCCTTAGCTCAGTCCTGAAAGGACTTGTGGTTCATTTTAAAGGGGAATAGATAGGACTGAGGAATCAAGACCGGACATCAATGTAGTTATATCTCACAATTCTTTAATTTCTAAGGAGTTACTCATTTCTTTTTTCTTCTTTGGCAGTACTGGGGTTTGAACTCAGGGGCTCATGTTTGCTAGGCAGATGCTCTGCCACTTGAGCCATTCTGCCAGTGAGGTTGCTCACTTCTTATGTTTATCAGCCTTGCATATTTCTACTTCTCCAAGTTCCCATGTTAGAATTTGCACATTTAACTTCCTTACTGATTTGTAAGAGGATTTTATTTCTTTTAAGTATATTCTGATGGAGCACCTGGCTACCTCAGTCAGTAGAGCCTGAGACTCTTGAATACATTCTGGTGATTATTCCTGTTTGTTGTATATACTCTCTCCTGATTTGTGATTTGTTTTTCAATTTTCTTTCTGGTGTCTTTTGATAGGGTAAACTCAAGTTCTCAATTTTGATGTGGTCAGTTTGTGCTTTTTATTGTCTTGCTTAAGAAATTCTTTCTATATTGGACCATAAACATAAAAATGCCTTTTGCATTTAAGTCCTCAGTCTTTGTGCATTTGAGTAGGTGTTAATATATGTTCATTTATTTTCCCATATGAAAACCAGGGGTTGGGCTGGTGGAATGACTCAAGTGCTAAGAGTGTCTGCCTAGCAAGCATGAAGTCCTGAGTTCAAACCCCAGTGCTGACAAAAAAAAAGAAAGAAAGAAAAGGAAAACCAGTGGTCTCAGTACAAGTCAGGTAATAGGCAGCCTTCTCTTTACTAATCTCCAGTCTTTGTCATGTGTCAGGTTTCCATGTTTGCATGGATCATTCGGAGTTTTATATTCTCTTCCATCTTTTTCTGTTAGCTCTGTGTCAATACCATTTGGCCCCGAATACTCTGGTCACATAGTTAATCTGCACGTGTGGTATGGCAAGTCTTCCCTTTGGTTCTTACTATCTAGAACTGCTTTGACTAGTTCTAGCCCTTTATAATCCTATGTAAATATTAGATTCCACTAAAAACTTGAAAAATCTACTTTGACAGTGGTTTCTAATAGGACAGTTTGGTCTTTATTCTTTAACTGTGATTATTGTAAATATTTAGACTATTTCTTTCATCTTACTCTATACTTTTTACTTTTTGCACTTTTCTATTACTCCTTTTCTTCCGCATTCTCTTCACTCTGTTTCATCATTTTTTTCTGCTAATTGAGAAATTATATTTAATATTTTCATTCTTTTAAATGGTTCACCTAGAATTTCCAATATTCATATTTAAATAAAACTCTAAGGTGAGTATCTTTGCTCCCTTCCTGGAAAGCACATTTAAAATACTTTTGCCCATCTGTCATACATATGTTCATTTTTCATGACTTTTCTATCTTGATTTTCCACCCACATCACTGTTATTAGTGCTATTAAGACAATAGTGCTCGTTTCGATTTACCCACAGGTTTCCCCTTTTTTTTTTTTTACCTAGCAATATGTGCTATTAGGATTTTCCTCTGAAAGCCTTCCTTTTCTTTGAAGTACAATGTATCTTTTAGCAATTTCTTTACAATAGTCTTCCGGTTGTGAATTCCCCCAACATTTGTGTGAAAGATAAGTTCTACTGCTATAAACTACTAATTCTTTGAGCCTTTTGAAGACGCTCCTTCTCTGGCTTTGATTTGTGTAGATGACAAGTGTGTTGGTCTGATCATTCTTCTTTTGTAGTCCCTTATAGTATGCCTAGATGTTGATTTCTTTGTATTTATCTTGCATAAGATTCATTGGGCTTCCTAAATCAGAGGGTTATTGTCTTACATGAAATCTTGGAAATTCTCAGCTTAGTCTCTTTGAATATTGCCTTTCTTCATTTATACATAATTTGGACTTCCTTGCTGTATCTTCCATGCCTCTTTACCCTTCCTTCATTCTTCCCTTTTATTTTTTGTCTCTGTGTGCATTCCAAGTAATTTCTTCACATGTATATTCCAGTTCACTAATTTTCTCTGCATCTAAGTGTACATAATTTAACTCGTGTTTAACTATTTAATGTTTTATTAAACCTGTTTGCTTAATTTCTAATTATAAATATTATGTTATATGAATGCAGATTCCATTTGGTACTTAAAGAACCTGTTAATTTTGACAGTAGATAATTCCATTATACTTTATTTCCCTGATCTTTAAACTTATTAAACATATCTGTTTTGTATTCTGTACCTGATCATTCTAATATTTACAGTCTTTGTGGCCAGATTCTGCAGTTACTTCTGCTTTCTTGTTTCTTGTCTGATATTTTTCTTTTCACTTCTATTTTAGCCATGATTTTTAAAAAATTTAAATATTTTATTTATCACTCAAATTGTTGTCTACTAGGACAAGTGTTCTGCACATCTGCTATGCTACGTAGAGTAGAAGCACCCATTATGGGCACTAGGGATGTTGCTCAGTGGTATAATACTTGCCCATCTTGAGTGAGGCCTAGATTCAGTCCCAAGCACAACCTATACATACACATAAAAAGTTCCTGTTTGATTTTCTATAGGGATTAATTTTATTTAAAAAAATTTTTTGTCATTCTAGCTAGTTTGATATAAAGATAGCTACACAGGGAGTTTCCTTGTGATATTTCCAGGTATGTAAGTATTATAACCCCAGTTGGTTTATCTCCTCCAATTTTCTTCATTCTTGGTCCTTTTCTTATGATAGTTTCAGTTGGTTTAAGATTTCGATATTCATTCTTGTATAGAGAGTATATCAACCCTATTCAAGTTCTTAGTTTCCCTACTTCTCCCAAGTGTGACATCCCCTAGGTATGACCAGTGTTTCATAATATTGTTGCATTTGTGTTAGATCTATATGGGAATTAATTTTAAAATATAAGCAAAATGTAGAACATGGGATTTTAAAATAACGTGTCTATATCCCCCAAACCCCATCTTATTTCTAAATCATATATTAATAACTTAGCAATAATTGCTCCCTATACTATCCACACTCCAAAAACAGTTATGGGTTGTAAGCATTCACTTACAAATGACATGCTTAGCATAGGGCTCCTGGTTTATGCAAGTGTGTGGTCAGTGGATGGTACATACTTAATGGCCCAGTGGGTGTACTTTGGGATAATGGCCTAAATGCTGAAAATTCTGAAATTGTTGAAATAATTTTTTTCTTAGCTTGGATTTAATGATGCTTATGGCATTGAGCATAATACTGAGTATTACTATTATTTATTTATTATTATTATTATTTATTTTGGTGTGAGAAAGTGCATGAGTTCTGAAGTTAGGGGCCTCGGTTCAAATCCTAGCACAGTATAGAGAATACATAATAAAAACATGTTTCTGTATGTTAAGATTTTAACACGTAATATAATGTCAGGGACACAGTAAGCACTCAATAATTATTCATTAAAAAAATATTCAGGTATCTGGTACCATCAGACTTTTCTAAAGAAAACAAGCCTCATGGCAATAAAAACTTTTTGATCATTACTTTCATCACTAATGATCTTGATATAGTTAATATCTAAGTACTAAGAAATATGGCACAGTGGCAGAATGTTGAAATCTTGGCTATACAATGCCTACAGCACTGATTGGCTATGAAATACTTACTGCAGTTGCCTGTGGATTGTTGGGGCAGACATCAAGGAGCTCCTGTGGAGGGTTTAAAGGTTTGAGGTAACGTGTAATAAAAACAGTTTTCCCACTTATGTCAGTTACTGTTGCAAGGCACTGACGATTTGGAAACTTTAAGGCACATTCAGCTTGAAACTTCTCTGTTGCTTGAAGGAGTTTCTCATCTTCCTGAGAATCAAACTTCAAAAAGAAACACCCATGGAGTTTACAGGATTATAGGAGACACAATAGCACATTTTCATATTTCACAGTCAACATGAAATAATGTATGGTTTGGGAAGTACCATCAAACAAGTTCTTTACAAAACCATTAGATTTTGGTGTTCTGCAACTTTGTTAAGTTGTATTTATAATGTAAGAATTGGATTTATTTATTAAATGCTTAAAATATATTCAACAACACTGAAAGTAGTGAACAGGCAAGCTGACATGTGGAAGCTATTGGATTAATAAGACAATCTATAAAAGTTAAATAATGAGATGCTAATTCTTTTCTCAAGGAATAGAGTTTTATGTATATTTTCATGTTGGCTTTAGAAGGGAGTAAGACCCAGAAATCCAACATCTCAAATGTGAAATGTCTGTGTCACAGATTACTCGGGTAGAACTCTCAAGTCAGAAATAATTGTAATTTTAGAAAGATGGAAAATTATGAAATAAGCATGGTATGAAAAACACTCAGTTGAATTCATCCCCGTACTTTTAAACTCATTCATTTCCTCACTTATCCAATTATTTGAAAAGAGTTTGCTGAAATTGTAAAAAAAACTCTGGATAAAGGAATAAGAAACAATCAAAGATCCCTCAAGGAACTTCTAGTCTAGAGGGGAACATTAAGCAACCAGATACTTGGATGCTACAGGGATCAGCATGGGGTGCTTTGGGGGAATCTGAGAAGGCATCTACAGCCACTATCCAGGAAGAATGAGAGTGTGTATCTTGACTATATAGCACATGTTGGGGGCAGGACCTGGGTCTGTATGTGGTCCTTCCTGGCAACTAGCATGCACATGCTAAGTTCTTAATAAGTACTAACAGTAATTAGTATTCATTTAGGTAGCCAGGATGCCATTTCATGGAGTGAAACAGGTAGTTAAAGAGAAGTGATCTAAGAAATGCCAAGTTAAAGCTAAATACTAAAAGAATTTGGGTGGTTTATTATGAAACACATTTAGATGGAACTGACAAATTCGTTTTGGTTTAACATGAAATATAGAAGATTCTTAACTTGTTCAGTTCTTTGTCCTCTAGGTTAATGTAAACATTTACAGAAAACTAAATGAGTTTATCCTGCCCTTGATAGCCACACTGTGATAACCCCAACCCACCAGAAATAATTGTCAGAGCTACACTACATCTCTGTAGAAAGGCAGCTCACAGAGCTGTTTTTTGACTCAATGCTAAGTCTTTCTGACAGATGAAGTGTGCCAAAGCCTTTTTTTTTTTCCTCCCTGGGTGCTAGGGATTGAATCCAGGGCTTTGTGCATGCAAAGCACACACGTTACCATTTAGCCACACCCCCAGCCCGTAGGTTGATATTCTTGGAACTTCAGGCAGTTATAGTTTATTCCCCTGGATCACTTGTACATCAGGACCCAGCACCTGTCTCCCTGGGGGTAGGGGGCAGTATACAAAAGCAGCTTAAAGCCTAGTACCTATTGACTGATGAACTGTGAAACAAAATAACTTAGACTTTCTTTAGTGTGTCACTGATCTACTGTAAGCAAGAATGAAAAAAATGAAATGAAAGGAAGACTTAATTAAAAAATAATGTATTTTTAAAAAAACTTGTTTTAAACCAAAACAATATAAAGATAAGGACGTTAAAATAAATATTTCAGGAGTTGCTACTGAGTTTTAAAACTTCTCCATTAGTAAATATCTTTTTAAAATCATGGAATAGGATGGTGGCAGAGGAACAACTCTAACCTGGCAATCCTGGAAGTGGCTCTTAGTGGAAAAACAACTCCAGGCTGTGGTCCCTGTTATTCTGGGGTGAGAGTTTTTCTTTCCTAAACAGTCTGCTGGTGGATTGCAGAGCAATGGGTTTTGCCACTGTGTCTTTAGGATGTGGACTCGTGTCAGTCAACATGCCTTTCTCATCAAACAGCCAGACCAAAAGAAAGCCCTCCTTTCAGAGGTCTAAGACAAATGTTTCCTACGGCCACAACGGAGCAGTGAGATGTCACCAAAGGCAGCAGCTGGCTGCCTGCTTGACAACTTAGGGAGGGAAGGCTGCAGGACTGAGAATTATGTTCCAGGCCCTGGAGGCCTCTCCAAGGTCCTGCAGTGGGAAGTCAGCTGGGAAAGGACGCTCGAGGCAGGAGTCTTGGGTTTTCACCCTTCCTGCCAGTCACAGTCACAGACTGCTTTCATGTTTTGGAAGCTGTCCTCTAGTTGACTGCCTTTTCTTTTGTCAAGAATTCAAAGGAATAACAAAATCATCTCTGTCTGAGAGCATTTTTCCTTTTCTTTTTCTGGACTGGGTCTCACTGTATAGCCCAGGCTGGTCTTGAACTCTCAATGCTCATTCCTGCTTCAGTCTGAGAGCATTTTTCTGTGTGGTTTTGCTTATTGTTTTTCTCTTGAGCTTACACATTAAGACAAATACTCAGAATATGTATTTCCCTTTCTGAAAATGCCTTGAAATACATATATTCTAATGCATTTTCTTAAAAAGCTCAGCTTTATTGACAAAGCCTAACATCTAAAATTAGTTTCAATTTTTGCACATTGTTTTCCAGTAATCCTTCATGTCTGTAAATGCCTTGCAAATGGGATATAAAAATAGTATTTTTCTCTGTAAGCCAAATTGTAATGGAAAAGAAACGGAAGCAGGATCATTTTTTCATCTGCATACGAGTCTTAATTATACCCGAAAACAAAAAAGTCAGCACAGTAATTTGACATTTAACAACTTACTCTTACCTGTGAATGTAACCTTGGTGGGATTTCCACTTGCATTTCTAAGCTGCCCTACTCCGGTGCCTAAAAAAAATGCCTCTTACATATTGGATACTCAGTAATATGTGTTGAATGTATACAATGTAGAGTTAGATGTATGACAGTACCTGTCATACTGCCTGTGTGACAGTGGATAAACAGAGCCTTACTTTCCCCATCTGTAGGATGGAGACCCACTGCCCAGTTCATCTGTGAGTATTAAAGGAGAGAACATCCATCCAATGTCTGACAGTGCTGGGGACAAATTAAGGACTCTAACATGGGGCTGGCTGTTGTTCTTACTGTATTAATGTACATACGAGTAAGAGGTCACAATTCCATACTTTCTCTTGAGTTCAATGAGGGCAGAATGCATACATGCTGCACAAATATTTTACATTCAGAAAGTTATTTCCCAATGATGGAGGCTAGGGAACACTTGCTAACAAATGGAAGTTTTAGAAACTGCTTTCTGGAGCTGTTTAAAATAGTATTTGTGCATGTATTTGTTTATTCTATAAAATGAATTGTGGTGACCCATGAAGGCCATCTGGTTTTATGATCTTAAGAACTGAATCAATGTGGAGCTCAGCTAAGGATGTGAAGTCAGACATGGAAACCCAACTGTACATGCTTGCCAATAAGTGTCAAATAAAAGAGCAATCTGATTTTCTCATTTGTCGTATTTCGTTTTCTTTATATTGAGAAAATTCATCTAAAAGCAGAACATGTTTAGATTTGTCTTGCTTTGCCAAAAAGTAAGTTGCTGATTGGCCTGTTGGCTCAGTGAACGTACAAAAGCACACATTTGTTCTGTCATCATTATTCTGCCCTAGCTGAAAGAGTAATGAATGGACACTGAAGAGAACCTCTGGTTTTACAGTGCCACCAACATTTATAAAAACTTAGCCTGCAAGCAGTTCTCACGTCTCATCGGCATCACATGTGGGTTTCCAAATTGTACGCAGTTATAACACAGTTACCTTTTCTCGAACTGACTCTCCAGGAACCAGTTGAGGCTCAATGGTAATAAACAGGGTGAGGTAGGAGCCTTCACTCAAGCTTCGGACAGAATCATAGCCTCGTTCCATGACCATGTTTCGCTCCTTACTATAGCCCAGGAGAACTGGGGGGATATCTACCTTAAATGTTCCATCAATCTGTAAAGAAAATATGACTTGGTAAACGTTTTGGTGATTTTCGAATGCAAGTCCAAAGGCAAGTGTCAATACCTTGCTATGTAGTTAATGTATTAAATAAAATTGCTAAGATGGTAATCAAACCCCATGCCAGGCTCATCTGCCATAAGTGCTTACCAGGAAGGGCTGTATATTTCCCTGCCTTCTTTTCTTTGTTTAGCAGAGGATGTATTGATTGGGCAAGTTACCTGGGTTCAAATTCTGGTTTCAACTCCAAATACCTCAGCTTCTTCATTTGTAAAAAGGAGAAAACAATAGGACCTACTTTGTAGGCCTGTTATGAGTACTGAATGAATTAAGATGTAAAACACTAAGAATGGTCTCTGGTGTATGGTAAGTGCTCAGTAATTATTGGCTGATAGTCTTTTCTTTTTTCTGGAATGTAAAGCTGTTTTTCTCTATGTTGCAGAATTTCAATAATTCAAGGCTTAGGTCTAATGTCAATTCCTCCGTGAATTATTTTACTGTATCTCCACCTACACATATTTCATTTGTTATATTAGCACATTCTGTTTGGCTTTAGAGCTGTGTCTATTTGTCCTACTTTTCTAGATAATTGCCCACTTGTAAACAGAATCTTTACCTCCTTTTGTACTGTCTTCCTCTGACATATAGCAGTGTTTCTTATATACAGTGGGTGCTCAGTAAACATGGACTGAATGGATGACAAGCCACTCATAAAAGCACAAACTTATGTAGAAGCTTTTCAACTTATGTTAAAAAAAAGGCAGAATTTTTTTACTCTTGTAAAGTCAAAACAATTTATTAAAGACTTTAATACTGTAAGACTATTCATGGCTAGAATTTGAAATTCACACATTTTCAGAGAATCTCATTTTTGTTTCAGTCTGTAATGCATTCATGTCTCAGAAGAAATAAAGAAGTTAGACTGTCAGTGAATATGCCTTCTAGGGATTAATTACATAAGCTGCCATTTGTTGTTCTCCTTATATTGAATGAGTTCACCAAAGTCTGTACCCAGTTGGATGATAAGAGTACAAGAAAAAAGAGTATAAACAATAACACAAAAAGTACAGCTGAAATAACACATTTATTCTGTAAAATAGGTAGATGATACAGAAGGAATGTGCACTAGCTTCAAATATTTGGATCAGAAGGATTTAAGCCAGAGTTTCTGAACCTGAGTGTGCTTGGTATTTGGGACCAGGTCATCTTTGTTTTGTAGGGTGGTTCTGTGCATCACAGGATGTTTGGCAACATAGATGCCGGTAGCAACCCCTACTAGTGACAACCAAAACTGTGTCCAGTAATGGGTATAACTAAGAGCATGGGCTTTGGAGTTAGACAAAACTTTACATGACAAATGAAATGAAGTCATCCTCCAAAGGTATATTGAAACATATAAAACAAAATAATTGAATAGTTCTCTCTGCTTTTACCAATCCTATTCCCCAAGGATAAGCAATGTTACCGTTGGAAATTGGTAAAAGTTAAATCCCAACTGTGCCATATAAACTTTCTGATTCGCATAAATTACTTAATCTCTCTAGACTTCTATTTTGTTCTCTTTAAACATGGGAGTAATGAGGTCAGTTGTGTTGTTGTAAGATTTAATCAAGGTGACATGTAAACAACCTAGTAATGGTATGTAATATGCACCCTATATAGAATTACTGTTGTGATTACTGAGTCAGGATTCTGCTTTTAAAGTAGTTCCAGAGAACTGAACCAGGGTTTAGGGATGGGATTTACAGGGAAGTCCATAGATTATGGCATTGTTCAAAGATGAACTTTATAATAGAGTTAGTGGGAAGAGGACAAACTGCCTCATAAGGTAGTGAGTTCCTGATAGATGAGCTCTTGGAGCACAGATATTGCCAGAGTATAGAAAAGGAAGGTTAATTATCAGGGAGTTGGGAGTAATTTTTTCTGAGTACCCTTCCAAGTGTAAAATTCAGCAATGCTAAACATTACAAGCAGTTTGATTTATAAAGTGACATGCTCTTTAATTTTTTTCTCTTAAAATCTATTCCAAGGGGAAATGTAAATTCTTTTGGTGAGCACATCACTGTGCACATAGCCTGTAGACTCCTTTTTCTAGGGAGGATTGCAATTATTGTTGACCCTTGAGATTCCAACCAACCCAAGCCTTTTAGGCTGGAGTTTTGGTGTTCATCTTGATCGAGACTGTAGCCTACACATCATTTGCTCGGTGTAGTCATCACAGGACCACAGGCTCCTGTTGCCAGGATTTAGTACTGGGATGGTAAAAAGATTTAGAACCTCTAACTGTCCCAGATTAGAGCTAATTAAGCCTTCCAGCCTTGTTAACCTTGCGGATCCCCTCAAGCAACGTCATGAACTCGGAAGAAGAGTGTCTTTGTCAAGTATATCTGTGGTCATAATTTTTGGTGTTCTAGTGTGTATTTTCAGGAATATTAATAGAATGCACTTGATTAAATGGGCCATCAGCTATCCTGATTGTCGTCTTCAAGTTATTTTCAGGCATCTATCCACTCTACTTACGTCATTTTGACAAATTTCCATGTTGTTCCACCTTCTTCACTTCTATTTAAATGTTTAAAAATTCTCAGATTTGGACAGTCATACATTAACTGTTAACTCCAATGAATGTAGCTGTTTAATAAGTCATGCAAGTATGATGTAAGATCAATGACTTTATATTATAGTGATTTTTATCTTTCCAAGGGCTTTGCACTTATATTCTCTCAGTGTTGAGAGTTTAACAGTAAAAAAAAAGGATAGAGTTGTCCCCCATTCACATGGAATCTGACTCTAGATACTTACCCTTGCTTGGAAATATATAGTTCTAAATGGAATTTTCACACATCCCAACCAGTGTCTCTCAATACGGGTATGAATTCCACTTCCTCTTTCCCGGTCATCCTAGAGAAAGTGTGAGAAGAAATACTTGTTTAAGCACTCAGACACTTAGTATCTCTGTGATCCTAGGAAAGTCATTTAACTTCTCTGAACTTCAGTTTTCTAATCAATCAACTGGACATTTTGCACTCTACTTTGCAGGGTTACTTTAGAATTAAATAAGACAATATCTGGAGGCAGCTAGTGCAATTCCTGGGACAGAGCAAGTGAAAGTAAAAGTCAGTTCTCTTCCAACTTCACCTTCCACCATGTATACAGACCAAGTTTCAAACATTTCAAACACAAGAAAGAAGGAATATGTGCTTGGGTCTTACATAGTGGGAAGAGGATATGAAAATGAATATAGGGGTCAGATGTCTTCCTTAGAACTGAGACCTTACCTCTAAGATATCACACAGTACTTCATCAAAAATGTTAATGTACACGTCATCTTTCACTGACTGTAAACTGGCTGTACTGTAATCTCCATTAGGGGCCCTGTGAAATAATGCACGACTGTGAAAACAGGCAAAACAAATTATGAGCACTCAAATGTCAACATTTGAAAATACCCAAGTAGGAGCACAGCTGTGAGGGTTAAGAGCTCTGTTTTCCTTGCAGGGGTTTGTCTTACACAGGATTCATACTGTGATGCAGCACCTGCATGTCAATGGAGAGAGCAATGAACTGTGTGCTCTGTGCAGATACCAACTTCTGGTAGCTTGTGCTGCTGCTGAGTTTTGTATTCCCTCCAACTCCATGGTACTTGCAAGGAGCCAGCTTGCCAAGACCTAGCTGGCTCTGCAGACAGCTACAAGGTCTCCAGCTAACATGAGAGTTAATTACAGACATTCTAAGTACCCAGGTTCTAAAGGGATCGTTGCCAGTCATATCCTTCCTATTGTTCTAAGGCTGGTTGAATGATCCCTGCTGCCCACTCACTTTCCCATATACAAGGAAAGCAACACAGGGTGAGATTCCTTTCCTGTGTTTTGACCCACCTGGGACCCAGCCAAGACTTCCTAAGCGTACCAGGCTGGTGCCTGGGGTGCCACATGAATTAAACATGTGCCTTTACATTTTCTTATTCTTTTTGATTGTTTTATATAATAGTATTGACTGGCCCCTCTTCTGACTTAACTAGTTCTAATCACTGCTCTGTTTTTAATTTACTATGCAGCTTTAAGTAAGTCACCTTCCTTCTAAGTGTTTTAATTTCTGTAGATAAGTTCACTTCAAGTACTAAACTAATAAAAATCTTTTAAATATCTGAAATCTTTTGACCATAGTTCTGGAATACTTGTGTATTTCTGATGAGGGAGAAAAGATCATTTATAGAAACCAGTGAGTTTCAAATTTGCTTAAGGACAGGACATGAGAAAAAAGTGAAAAGTCAGTGAAAGGTGAAGGTCAATGGCTTTGAGGAAATTGTTGGAAAATTTGGGAAATATGAAGCCAGAGCCTCAAGGAAAGTAGGGAATCCCAAAAGTGACCTCAGGTTTCAAAATTGACATCTTTTCATTTTTATTCTTGAACAGAGTCATCTTGGGCCCAAGAGGAAAAACATGGGGCTTGGTGTCAGGATACCTGGTTCTTGTTCAGGTTCACCAGTTATAAACCTTTCACCTTAGCTATTTCTCACTGAACCTCTCTTTCCTTCACACTTCCTTAAGATCCTATAGTTCTTTAAAGGGGCTCATTCCTGTAATCCTAGCAACTTGGGAGGCTGAGGTCAGGAGGATCGCGGGTTGAGGCCAGCCTAGGCAAATACTTTGCAAACTCCATCCCGAAAGTAACCAGAGAAAAATGGACTGGAGGTGTGACTCAAGTGGTAGAGCTCCTGCTTTGCAAGTGCAAAGCCCTGAGTTCAAACCCCAGTCCCACCAAAAAATAAAAAATAAATAAAGGAAAATATATGCTTACCTAAATGGAAGTTCAAGTTCTTCATTCCAGCTAGGATTTGGTCCTTCAGCTGTAGTTGTGTGGCAAATTGTTCGTTGAAAAGAAACTTCTACAAAAGGACGTACTGAAACCTTAAAGTCAAGAACAAATCCTGAGTTCATAATCATTGGTTGAATTATTTTGTTCTTTGCAGAAGTAGAATATTCTTACTAAGTACTTTGTTACCAAAAGAAATGAGCAGAAAGCAAGACTGTCCAGAAGTTGACAGGCAAGTCTTTAGAACATATGGAGCAAGATCCAATGCTAAATTCCAGCCTCTGGTCTCTCACCTGGCCTAGGGGGTAGTCAGTGCTATGCGTTGGGCTGTGTGTGCTGGGAGATGCAGCATGTTTTTCACTGAAAGTCCTTGAAGACCTTGATGGCTGCTGGAATTTGCTAGGAGGGAAAATGAAAATGTATGAAAGAAGTAAATGATTGGGAAAGTCTGTGAAAAGATGGTTTCCTTCAAAGATGTGGCTGTAGTGACTGCCATTCTCCATTTGCTTGTTGACATTTCAGAAGGCTTTTAGCATGCTCTGGTCCTCCTCACTTACCTAGTGATTGGCAGCCCCTTCCCAGCTTACATTCCCAGGCCTACATGTCTGTCTGAGAATAGAGGAAAAAGTCTCCTCGTTCCTTCACTCCCAGGGAGTGCCTAAGCTGGGGACCCGTCTTTCCTTCTGTCAATGTCAGCCTCAGTCCCTCTTCTGTCCTCTCCAGTGACCCTGGCTACTTACCCCAGGCAGGACATCTCTTTCTGGGCCTGTCAAGCCTCACAGGGAAGGGAAACTCCTAGCTCGAATTAGGATCAATGGGTCTTACCCCTTCTCTTTTCTAAGCTAATATTTTAAAGGAACAAATGAAAGTTATCTCTTGAGAGCCTTTTCTAGATACCTTCCCCCCTCACCCTACCCACTCACTTGCATATTTGTGTTGAATTGTATAGTTTGCCAAATATTTTGTACATGATACTAGGCAAAGTAACAAGTTGTCTCTTTCTATTAGACTCATCTTTTTACAGCTGAGGTTTCAAGCAAACTATGAGACAACATAAGTGGAACAATGAACACAACAGCCACCAGAGAAAACTTTTCTTTTTTGGAAAACCATCAATTACTTTATCACACAAACATGACTTTAATACCTATTAGACTTTGATCTTAAAATGAATAGGACAACACTTCAGATTAGATGAAACTGGCAGGCAGATACAAACAAATAATCTCAATAAAGTGAGATATGTGTTAGTCTACAGGGATAGACTTGGGCTGTAAAAGCCCAGAGGTAGAGATTAAAAGTTCTGTTTGGTTGGGTGCAGGTGTACAGGGAATCAGATTTTGCTTAAGGAAAAGCTGATGTCTGAGCTGTTCTTGATGTATTTACATTGGAATGTGTAGCATGAAGGATCAAAGATGCTTCCTTGAATTATTTAAGTGAAACAGTTTAACATTTACAAATGTTCTATGGAGACCAAAAATAAAAAGGTACACCTTTATGTTCTTCAAAAAAAAACCAACCAGCTTTTCATCCTAAAATTGAGCTTTGAGGCAACCAGGGTGGAAATACAGGCAGTGCCATGGCACAGATTCCAGGAAGGGGCTTAAGCAAGCACTTAAAAGTAGCAAAGTGTTGAGAATAGTTGAAACTGATGAATGTTCTGTGATAGGTCAAAGAGTCAATAAAGAAAAATAGGACAAAATAATGGGGTGAGAAGGCAGAGGAATGGAAATAAAGGCGAAAAACCTAGAGAGGAAAGATGCCAAAGGCTTGCATGGCACTTTGGATTCAGATAGTGCTGAATGACTTTGACCAAGCCGCTTGCACCCTCTTTCCTTCTACTTTTCTTTGGTAAAATGTATATGGTAAATATGCAAATGTGCCTACCATTGTACATGGTAAATGTACAACAAATTCCACTTTCTTTTATTACACCGGTAAGGGTACCAGCACAAAGAACTTTCACTTCTTGGTCCTTCTGTCTCTGTTCTCTAAAGGCATAAGAAACTAAGATTCATCTCAATTGTGTTAAAGGCTTTGCATTGCCCCCAGTATAGTGAGCCATGATGGTCAGCTCATTTCTCTGAACAGATAAGAGGGAAGAACCATGGAGACACCTCTTGTGTATCTTCCCAGCTCATGCCCTCTTCTTTGATGCTGCATCAACACCTGACCCCAGTTAACACCTTCAGCTTCTCTTCTGAGAAGGCGATGCTTAGTTAGTGGTGTCCTGGCTATATAGACCATTTTTCTATCACATGAGAAAAATGAAGCAAACGGGAAGGAAAACAATTTTAGTCACTGCAGTCTTCTGTGTAGTTCAGCTGTATCTCTTGTCTTTGAGTTCTATGAGATCGTCCCAATACCGCTTCTCTTTTGGCTGAATTTACTGAATTCACTCTGTTATTTACAAACAATAGGGCATTTGCTTGAACAAGAACTTCCAGGTCCCATGCATAAAATTATGTTAAGAATGAGAGTGACTTGACTGTGATGCTGCATATGCCATCCCCAAGCTGTACAGAAAGCTCTCACCTTGCTGTTGGCTTCCTCACTGGAATATCATAAGCTCGGATGATGTTCACCAGCAGTTTTATGTCTCCATCAGACAGGTTTTGGGCTGTCACCTTCTTCCGACCTTTTCTCCTTGGCCTCAGTGGTCGCTTTTGTTCTGCCAGCTTGAAAAGGCTTAGGCCCAAGATGCTAATGATTGCAGAACAGGATTAGGACTCAGTGGAAGATAAAGGTCCAGAAAAATTACAAGATGACCTCCCAAACTCTGCCCCAAGGTCTTTCACAGGCTCCCAGAAACTACTTTTAAGGAGGGTGGAAATAATCTAGAAATTCTGCTAAGTAAGGGAGAACCTACTGCATGGATTGTTACATTCTATTTTTTTCAACTGCTTCTCACTGGAGGAAGAAAAGCCATGTTCTGACCCCTGCCTGTGTCTTCTGACATGCTCTCTACTTTGCTCCTCACCAACCAACTCCTCATATGTGCCTTGTGCTCTCCATACCTCACCTTGGCTCCTGCAGGCAGTTGAGGTTTGCTCCTCCTTCCCCTCAGAGACCCAGCCACATCAGCTGGAAAGGACACTCTCTCTGAGCCCCTCCAGCACTATTAGCCTGCTCTGCTCTCATTATAGTTGGTCACATAGCCTTCTTATGCTGTTCCTGGGCCTTCTTGTTCTCTGAGGGTGAACAGACCTGAGTGTGAAACCTGGCTCCTCTCTTTGCCCTGGAGCAACTTACTTCACTCACCTCTTTAAGTTTCTGTTTCATCATCTGTAAATTGGGGATAATAAAAGCTACCTCTTGGGGTGGTTGAGAGGATAAAGTGAGGAGGAGTACAAAGTAGCCTGGGATTTAGGAGATGCCCTAAAGTGGTGACTGTTGGAATGATGGCAATGACTGTGATGCCAGTCATTGTGGGAGGAGGAGAAAGAGGTCTGGGAGATGGAACAGAATCCTCTCTTCTCTCTCTACTTTTCGCTGAGATGATGTACTCTAAATACTGCTAGGAAGATGAAAGCAACAAGGTCAGTGAATGAAGGAGGAAAAGCCCATGGAACAAATAAATTCTGGCCCAGAGACTAAATAGGAAGACAGATGAGACCTCGTGCCTGGAAGCTGACAAAGATTATGCCAAACAGCCATAGATCAAAGCCCACTATGCAGAACCAGGCATGGGGGTGTATGCATGGTGTTCATGGTTCTTTGATTTCCTGGTAAGTACTGATGGCTAAGTAGACCCTTGCCCATGCTCCTCTTTGCAAGAGGAGGACGGCCTTGCAGCTTCTATCTGGACATGACTGGTGGTTCCCACAGGAATCCCAAGGGAGTTCCAGGAGCTGTTCATGTTTGTTCTTCAGGGTCTTGCACAAAATAGGTACCATTCATAAGTGTCTTCTGTGTATCAAGAAAAGTGCTAGGAGCCTTACATACAATATTTCTAATTCTTGCAAGTATAACATTTAGCCCATTTCTCAGATGAAGAAACTGGAGGCTTTGAGAGGTGCTATGGTTTGCTGAAGGCTTCTTAGCAGGAAGAGAGGAGCTGGAATTCAAACTCAGTCACTGACTACACAGCCTATATTGTTGGTCACTCTGCTAGGACACTTCCCTAACTCAAACTTGGGAGCCTCAGAGACACTGCTTTAGCAGGCATCCTAACATGACAGATCCCCTGTCTTGCCAATCTTTCCTCCCTTCCCTTGAGGTGATTCTTCCCATGAGACTTTGATGCTCCATAGCAGTCATCCTGGAGCACCGTGTTGGCTGGGACCATTAAGTAAAGAAACATCTTCATTTAAAGCCAAGAACAAACTGAAATTAAAAAAATAAATAAATGAACATACCCCGAGCCTTCAGAACTTAATGCAGAAAGTAAAGCAGAAAAAAAAGAAAAGGAAAAACATGAAAATCATCATCTATTCTAAAGTATAATTTTGATGACTGAAAACATTCAATGACTGATCAGAATTATAAAAAAAAAAGAGGTTTTGCATGAATTTATGTGGACACCACCTTCCTTCTGTTGTGGCTGTAGGTGCAAGAGGCTGACATGAAAATCATTTTTTTCTCTCTTCAGTTTGATGGTGGAAAGCATGTGCATGCACAGGAAATGACCTTTTCAGGAGACCAAGAAATCTGATCATAGAAAAAGGTCATGAAGTGAGTAGCGCCCCCAAGGCCATCAATATAAGAATTTATCTTTCATCTTTTTTGCATCCATCCCTAATTCAGACTACCTGAAGGTCATTCTAAGTAATAGGGAGTCACTCAAATACAATCAAATTCCAACCATCATGTCAATATCCATTTTTTTGCTTCCCTTTACCCTCAGTGAGCACACACTCAAGGCTTCTGCCTCCAAGCTTCAGTGCTGGAACCAGGTCTTCCCCTGCAACCCCAGTACATCAGAGGGTAGGGCCTCAGCCACCTCCACAGCATGTGATGGGAGTGTAGAGAAGCCTGGCATTGGAAGGTTTGGAAAACAGAATACATGCAGGAAGGAAATGATGTCAGGGTTACTTTAACGAGAATGAGAAAACAGCAAAGCCTGGTGAGGTTGATTTGAAAGAAGAGGAAGGTAAGATGGGCTGTACTGGAATGTGATGAGAGAGACCCTAGGATGACTTGTCTTGATAGGAATCCCTAACTAATGTCATCATGAAGTATTACTCAGTTTTAACCAGGTTTCCAGCATGGTTTGGACCCAAATGCGAACATTATAATGATAAAAAATCTGATGACATCTTTCATAGAATAGAATAAAAATAAAAAATTCATAGGAAATAATAATAGATTTGTTCGATTACTTTTACCTGATATTGGGAACTTCTTCTTCTACTACCAAATCAGTAAGAAGAAAATGATGTTTTGCAATCAGGAAACGATTTACCACTGATTCTCTAACCTAGGGAAAGAAATTAGCTTTACTTAAAATATTCATATTATTTATACTTCATAGTTTACTCTCTTTGTCCAGTATCACCTCAGTGTCCCCAACCCCTCCAACTGTTACTTTCTGTGCTGCTCTGGTCTCCTCTTACCATAAATTCTCTAGTTTCCCTGACAAGACTGTATGCTCCCTCAAGGCAGATTCGTTTTGTTTTGTTCACTGTGCCTGTTATGTATTCAGGAGCTGGAAAAGTTCCTGGCACATAAGATAGCAAAATTTCACTGAGTGAATGCATTACCAGTTACAAAAAAAATAGGACCAGTCTCGAAGCACACACAATTCAGAACTGGTTCTTAAGTTCTTCCCCTATTCAGACTGATTCACTTAGTATAAATAGAGGACCTTGTAATTGTCATAAACCATTTTTTTTGCACATGAGTCACAATGAATAAACTATCTGGGAAAAAGTACATTGTAGTTACTATAGCACTTCTTACAAATTAAACTTGTTGAAGGAAGGAGAAAAAAAGAAGATAAGAAAAAGGAAGGAAAAAAGAATAGTTAAAATTATATTCCAGCTAAATTTTAGATTTTCAGTGCATAAGGGAAGTTAGTATGTGATTCAACAAGTTTTGTTTTTTTCTGATTATAATGGTAATCATTGTAATGCAATGCAACATAAATGCAAACTTTCAGATACTAGGAAAATCATGACTTAGAAACTGAGTCCCAGCAGGCCTGGTAGCTTACACCTGTAATCCTAGCTACTTGGGAGGTAGAGATGGTGAGAATCACACAGTCTGAGGCCAGCCTTGGCAAAAAGTTCATGAGAACTCATTTCAACTAATGAAAAGCTGGGAGCTGTGACACACACCTATCATCCCAACTACGTTAGAAGTGTGATTAGCAGTCTCGTGGCCCAGGCCAGCCTGGGCATAAATGCAAAACTGCATTCAAAAAATAGCTAAAAGCAAAAAGGGCTGGGGGCATAACTCAAGTGGTAGAGCACCTGAATGCCAAGCACAAGGCCCTGAGCTCAAATCCCAGTACCACACACACACACTAATAATAAGAAGAGAAGAAATGGGGTCTGCTGTAATCATATCCCATTTCAGGTGCTCACCAATAATAAACCACATATCTTAGTGGTTTCCTGTTTCAAAAGGTGAAGACACTTGGCAATCAGTTTCTTATTTGTATTTGTGGGAAAATAAGTCTAGAGAGGTTAAGTGGCTTGTATTAGATGACACAGACATTTGTAAGGGCAGAGAACTTCCCCTCCTGGACTGCTGGCTCTTTTCTCCCTATGAAGAGGGTTTTGATGATTTTTCTTACCTGCTGGAAGTACTTGGCTACTGTGGCCCTATGGGTGTCTATGTGGTCTTTGGTTTCAATTACATTTCTGTCTCGTAAACGTTTCTCATAGTCCTAAAATTCAAAGGACATCATAATTTAATGATTTTTAAGTACTCTGATACTCTTTTTGTAATTAGGGAATTACTTACCACAAGCAGTTTAAGTCATAATTGAATGGTTGTAAACATTTCTTCCCCTTTCCTCCTAACTAATGGTTCAGAATTGATCTTTGATGCAGTATCCAGGATTCTCAGTCATTGGTTGAACTGCCTTACTAGCAGAAGAGAACTCTATGTTTAAAAGTTAAAGTATTCACACAGGAAGGATCAGTGGCATGGAGATGAGAGGAAGTAGTTATAATTCAAGATGCTAAGCTCATCAAACAACTTTGCCAACGCCCCTGGTTAAGTTCTGTCTTACCTATTTTAAGTAAAGCAATTGCAAAATCAGTGAAAAGCTCCAACTAAAACATTACTATTACCACTTGACACCTGGCTATAGCTGACTTGGCTTAGCTCGTGGAGGACAATGGATTCCTTTGGCTTTGTGTGCTCAGGCCTCTCCTGTTTACTGTCAACAAAATAGTCTGTGTGCCCCCTGGGAACTGTCTTGTTCTTTTGTGCCCTCTCATGAAAAATAACAATAGTATTAATATCAAGTGACTCTTCATTTACTCATAAAATACAAACTTGTCTGTTTTTCCACTAGCCTTACCCCATCTACACAGCCTGTTCCCTGTAACTCCTTAGAGGCTTCTCTGCCCCACACCTGCCTCTGTGATTGGCCCTTCTCTGAGCCTCTGTTCTTTCTCTTGCCCTCGCCCAGATGGATGTCCAGCCTGTTCCTGGGATTCCTTCCTGCCTTCCCTAAGCCATGGCTGTTCAAATTATGTCTTGTAGGTTTCCATGGAGTGCTTTGCCACTGCACCTTAGGTAGGTGCTTAGCAAGTACTTATTGCACTAAAATGGAATTGAATTCCTGACTAAGGCAGGAATAATTAGCCATAGTAATACCTAAGATAGTTTTCATCCTCACATTTGTAATTGTAGGCAGTTCAACAAGCTGACTCGGAATCCTGATTACTGGACAGCTTATATGGTATTATAATGAGACAGAGACATTGTTTAAATGTCAAATTCAAGAAGAAATAAGGATGGGTTAGATATAAAAGTGCTATAAAAGAGAAACCAATATTGCTACTGAGAACAAGAACAACAAGAAATATATACAACAGCACATCAGATGACACAACAGATATTTTATTAACCCATTTCAGGAAATTTCTTACCTGGAATACCTTTTCCATAATTTCTCGGTCATATACTGGAATTTGCTTGTAATTTCGAAATTCTGGCACCTCTTGGTTTCTAAGACAAAGAAGCCTAAATCGCTTGGATCTACTTAATTCCTCATCTGAGACAAAATTGAATTCCTGTTGCAGCTGTTCCAATCGAAAGAAATCAGGGACATAGGATTCACCACTGCTAGCAACCTATAAAAACCAGAAAATGCTCAGCTTCTGGTAACACCCAGAGGAGCCAGCTAGGAGCTTTGGGAATGTTGAACAGTTTTAACACAGTTGAAAAGCAAAATACATTAAAATATAATAATGATGAGGTGGATTTTTATTATATTCCTTTAGTAGTTATAGAAAGTACCACTAATCTTTTTTTCAAAAGTATAAAAATGGTAAGTTTCACTTTGGGTATGCCTCCTTCCTAAAGGTGTTCTTACAGATATACAAAATGAAAAAGGAGGAATTTATATCAGATTCCAACTAGGAGCCTACTAGAAATAAGATACTCACATATACTGTACACACAGTGTGAATAATGGGAAGTGCCACACTTGATAAAGCCCCAACTGTGCCTTGCTGAATGCCTGAGCCCCCTTTGAATTCCGGTATCCAAAGCCCCTGCCTAAGTGGGCAATGATGTGTGACCTTTTTTATTTATCTTTATTTTATTTATTTTTTTCTATTTCTGTGTGACCTTTTAATATATCTGTACACATATGTAGATAAAGGCCCCGAGGCAGCTGGTCAGCTTTCTTCTGCTTCAGGGCCATGCTTTCCTGCCTGAACAGCACCTCATGGCCTTGGTCATTAAGAAGTGAGCCAGAGATGGAGATGAGCAAGCCAACCTCCCAGCCAGCTCTAGGATACTACAGAGAATCAGAGCAGTGTGGGACTCCCCCAAGCCTGACCTGCCTCTCTGCTTGGTGCTTTGCCACCTGTGACCTCTTCCTGGGCAGACAGAGGCCAGAGCAGGGATTTGCTGGACCTTGGGATGGGGATAGTGCCTTTATGTTAGGGAAAATCCTAGTCCATAATAAGAGACCAGTCAGGAAGGTATTCTGTGTTTTGTTCTTCTATGGGAAAACAAATATTCCCAAAAAAGAAAATGATGAGTGTGATATGTGCACTATATTATTGTTGATTTAAGACTAGTAATCAAAATATGATTTGAATACTTCACATGGAATATGAGACCCTTTAGGTAATATGGACTTTTTCGAATTTGTATTTTCCACATTAAATGTCATATTGGAAGGAGATTTGTAAAGACAAGTCAGACTCAAATAAATCTTGCTCTTAGACTTACAAAGACTAGAAGAAAATGAAAATTTCGTAGAGGTTATGATTTTCTCTGATGATGAACTCACATTAATAGCCTCAGTTGTGAGAATGTGTTGCATGATGTAGCACCCACTTGCTTACTGTGTTTTTGTGAGACTTATGAAGCTCACAATGAAACCCATTGTATTTGATTCCAAGAAATACAATTTACTAACCAATGCTCCACTTTATTTATAAATTCACTGAAGAATTTTGACTGTTATGGTAGATACAGCAATTTATCTAGTAAGTACTTGAAGATTTCCTTAGTACTTCAGGGCGTGAGAAAAAAATTACATGCTCTGAAACCGGATTGACTTACTAGCTGTATGACTGTCTCCAAGCTCAGTTTCCTTTCTGTGGCATGGGGGAAATAAAACCTTTCTTAGGGGTTTATGGAGGTCACAGGAAAGAATAACAACACCATGCTAATATTCATTGCACTCTGCTGTGTGCCCAACTAAGTGTTTATGTGCAACGCTCATCTTATGACCACACTGTGGGGGTGGTACAGGGCTTAGAAGCATTGATGTGCTCCTGGGTCTCATAGGCAGGTAAGCAGCAGAGCTGGGATTAAAACCTATCACTGAGCCCAACTCCTGTTCTCTCAAACAGAACTGCATAGAACACAGGAGCTTAGAAATGGTATGTATGCCTCTGGCTAAAAATTACCGAGATTAGCTGCATCAAAGGGGCGTTGTTGGGGTCATTGGGGTCAAGCTTGGACTCTGCTGCCCACTTGGCCAACTTCTTCATGTCTGTCAGTCCTGATGTGCCAATGGATGAGATGGCGTCTGCTCTCTTCAAAGCACTGGAAAACAAAACAAGCAAAAACTAAAACAAAACGATTGTTTGACTCCAAGAGCCTGACTTTACCACACAGATGTTTGTGTTAGAATCACAAATTCCAGAGACAGAATTGCTTACAGAAGCCATTCTTGCCATAGGGACTTTCGCCACTTCTCTTTACTTGATGATTGCTGATAAGTATGGTGTAGGGTAATAAGGAAATAGGAATGGAAGGAATGCAAACATGGGACCCAATCCTCTAGCTCTCCCAGTGTAATAAAGTGCTGAGTCCCAGATCCTGATAGGGAAGAGGAGTCTGCCCACACATGGATCCAGGATGCTTTGGAAGTCTCACATCTCCGGCCACAGTTACCGGAATTCAACAGGGGCCCAGGCATTCAGCATGGCACAGTTGGGGATTTATTAAGTGTGGCACTTCCCATTACTCTGACTGTGTTTTACCCCCTTTCCTGGGGTGTTGGAAGTGTTAAGCCCAGGCAAGTTCTCCAGCACTAAAATGATAGGAATGCAAAGTGCCTACACTCCAGGGCATCGCCAAGCCTCCACCAGAAATGACTCCATTCAGCTCAGCGCTGCATCTCCTCGTGGTTTTCATCATACAAAGATGGCGATTGGTATGTAAATGCAGAGGGCATGAAAGGGAGAAAACAAGCCCAATTTTGATTTCCCACACGTTGGAAAGGACAAGTCTGACTTGGAAAGTGTTTTCTCAATGATTAGGATAAATTCTTTTACTTTAGAGAGGAAGCCACTCAGGCCTAAATGGTGAGCTGATTGACTCAAGATGTGTCTATGGGGAAATGAAAGAAGATGCCTCTGACAGAGGCCTAGATGCAGGCTGCCTGGATGAGCATCACCACAAGAAGATGCTTGGGGCCAACTATGGATCTAGCAACCCAGGAAGGGGGCTGGAGAAGATAGACTTATGTATAACTAGAAGGCTGTACAACAGTCATTAGCAACAAACTTTTGATGATGGATAAATACACACAACCATATGCTGTGCACTTCCCCATCTGTAAAATGGGGAATGAAGACCTCAGAGATTTTTGTGAAGATTGGATAAATGCTCTCGTTGTATCTTACACTAATAAGCACCCAATATTTGTTAGAGGGTTACTATTTTAATTTGTTCCTTAAGAACAATTTTTTAAATACCCTGAAAATATGGGCACCTAAAGATAAAAGGAAAGAATATGATATCACAAGCCCCCTTCCACCTCTAGATAGCTTTAATCCTGGTGCTGACATAGGTCATCAGTTTATTCTAGCCACATATTACCTTCGAAATCCAATGTTTTGCTGTGACAATGGAGGAATTAAAGGTATCCCATTTTCTCCAATGGCCCATGCGACACTGTGGGACACTTTTCCCGAGGTCATTAGAATCAGTTGATTGCTGCCATCAGCTTCAAAGGAGAAGGGAACTCCTAGGGAAGCATCAAATTTGACAGAATATTGTTTAGAAAGGAATGAGCCATGGCCTGGCAAGAATGCAGACAGTAGACAAATGGAACTTGAAGTGGATGAGATGGTAGGACGATACATAGCCCAAGCCAGTGCCACTGAACGTCTCCAGGTGCTGCTGCACAGAATCGGCTACTCAGTTCCCTCTCTGACAGCAGAGTGTAGACGTTACCATGAGTGAGACCACCGGTGTGCATATCCTGGCCCTGACACTTTGTAGCTATGTGACCCTTGGCAAATTACTTAACTTGTCAGAGCCTCAGCTTTTTTTTACATGTAAATAAGGGAAAATAGCACCTCCTTCAAAGAATTATTTCAAAGATATTTATTTGTTCATCCATTCAAGATACTTGAACTCCTACTTCATGTCAGACATTATCATAGATACTGAAGTTAGCAGTAAAGAAAGAACATTCAGCTGTGTGTTACATGCCTGTAATCCCAGTTACAATGGAGGCACACATAGGAGGATCTTGGTCTGGGTAAAAAGCATAAAATCCTATCTGAAAAATAACTAAAGCAAAAAAAAATGTCTGGGGTCATGGCTCAAGTGTTATAGTGCCTGCCTAATAAGCATGAGGCCCTGAGTTCAAACCCCAGCACCACTAAAGTAAAATAAAGTAATTTAAAAAATAAAATAAAAATAATAATCCCTCTTCCCATGTTGTATTTGATTGTGTGAGAGAGGCAATAAATAAGGGAAACTCTTAGTACATCAGAGGGCAGGAAGTGCTAAGGAGCCCTGAATTAGGGAAGGTATATGAAATACTTGTGCTTTATGAGGGTGGGGAGGGGCTGAACTTTTACCTGAAAGTGTCTTGAATAAATGGCTGAGAAGGGGAGGGAGACACGAGATGTGTCTGGAGAGAGCACTCCTGGCAGAAGGAGCAAGTGCAAGTGCCCTGAGGTAGGAATGAGGAGCATGAATTCAGTGGGCCACCGTTATGAAGCAATTTGTGGTGAGCCTACAACAAGTGTCAGCTGTCACTAAACTGCTATGGCTATGTGAGGTCTCACTGCTTTGGCCTCCAGGACTTGCAAACTAATGGTTAAAAACTCTCTGGGCAGTATGTTTAATCAACTACAGGAAGAAAAGCCTTTCAAGCACTAAATATAGTAACTTCACAGTCTGGAATTCAATAGCAAACAGTAATGCTGTTACACCATCATAGCATCTTTATGTTGTTCAGATCCTTTCTTCATATTGCAAGGACTTCTTTCAAAAAACCTGTATGAAACATTAAAGGAGGTTTTATTGGATGTGCTTTATGCATGAGGAAGATAATGTTCAAAGAGACCTCTTGACTCCAAGAGTCACACAGCTTGTCAGTGTCACAGCTGGAATTAACCTCTGATTGGATTTGGGCCCCAAAGAATTCCTGCAGATAAAGTTTCAGGTGTGAGCTAAAAATAAGAAAATCATCAGAAATGGGGAAAGCCAGCTTGATGAGAAGCTGCAGAATCAGACTAGTAAACAGATATTGGAATGATCAGATAGAATATTACAAGGTATTTTAATATGTTTAAATAAAGTGAATGAATGAATGAATGTAAAAGAAATGATTGATAGACTGAGAAAAGGTTAAAAAAAATAATAACTGACCAGAATGACTGGAAAAGAATTATGTAGAATTTCTAGAGTTGAAAAAATACAGTAAGTGGAAGGAGAAAACAATGCTGAATTCTAATCATTAGACACAGCCAAAGAGTGAATGCATGACTTGGAAGACAGATTTAAGGAAATTGCATAGAGGCTTAGGGAATGGCTTGAGTGGAAGAGCACCGCCTAGCAAGTGCAAGGCAGGAGGCCTTCAGCTCAAACTCCAGCATAAAAAAAGTTAAGAAATACGTTGGACAGAGTAAGAAGGTTCATGGTGCATTTTATTAGAATTGTAGGAAGAAATAAGAGCATTAATAATCTCTAATTATTAAAGTTAGTAATGTTTTCATCCTTATAAATATTGCTGTGATATATTTTATGCACAAACATTTGTCTTCATTTCGTATTATTTCCTTACAAAAAATTACTGAAGTGGAATTAATATATCAAAGAGCATTTTAAAGGTACTTAATTCACACTACCAAATTACTTTATAGTTACTTAGTCAATAAGAAATTTACGTGGTCAACAACAGTTTATAAAGAGTGACTGTTTTCATTTGAATTTTTGATAGCAGTTTTATAATTATCTGGTTGTTTGAGAAGAGAACAAAGATATATTCAAGCTGACAGTGAAATATGAGTCATCAAATTAGTTAGCTTTCCATACCACTTCCAACTCCCTCGTGGTCCAGAGTCACATGCTGGTTACTGCTAAATTCCACTTCTTCAATGGGAGCCCTTCCAGTGACAACAGTGGTCTCAGGAATAGGCAGAAACACTTCTGCTAGCAAGGTGGTGCTACTGTGCCCCACAGTTTCATAGACCTGAAATCCGGAGAAGAGAAACAGCCAATAAAAATGACAATAGAATGTGATCCCTCTCAGAAAATAAATACACACCGTTAGAGTTTGTGCCATGAAGAACAATGTATACCACGTTTGTGGCTAAGTTGTTGACACCCTGTTTCTTCTTGCCTGACCTAATCACCTGGCGAGGAAGGCTAATCAGAGTAGTAGGTTACCACTGTCATTTTTACTGCAAGCCAACATATGGGTTACTTGGAGAGTATGTGTTCTCTTCTTCCTGGTTCAGGTTGTTCTCAGGAGCAATGGCATCAGGTACGATGGATGGGACAATATGGACATGCCACTAGTGGTTTATTATGTGCACCAACCTCAAGTAGTAGAAGCCTTCTCCCTAGACGCACTCTAGAGTGTCATGTTTAAATGTACTACTCAGTGAATCTCTCAAACTCTTCCCTTCTATACCTATTTTATTTTTCAGCTACTAAAGCCCCATCCAGCCCCTTCCAGACCCTCTTCCATGCTGGCGGTAACTAGAGCACCTGCAGCTCTGATAATTACCATGATATGTCTCATAATTGCCATCACCACAAGGTGAAGGACCCATTGACGAGGCAACCACAGATGAAGAAAGTATGACTCAGCCTCAGGTGGACCGCCATGTGGTCAAGTTTTCCCTGTATTCTTGACTCATTACTTTTGTAATAAAATATATTCCACGGTTTTGCTGGTTTCTTTTCTTTTTCTCCATGAGGTCTGACTGGTACATATTTCTTTGAGAATGCTAATTTTACTACTTTCATTTCTACTATTAATATTCACATTTTTCTTCTTATACAATAGAGCCTCTTCTAACTGGCATTTTCCACTTATCACTGGATCCTCTCTGCCCACCCTCCCTTTCAGGGCATGTGATTGGAAGTCCTTTCCTACAGTGAGGCTGAAATAGTGCCTGGCAACCATACTGGCCTCATCTCTCTGGAATCTGCTAGCCTACATTTGCAAGATGGCTAACTGAGCTTGGAGTGACTGGTGAGGCAAAGACAAAGGCAAAATTTGCATAGGAACTGAACTCAGGACCCCAGACTTAATATCACTGTGAGTTATTCTAACAGGCTGGGTCCATCAAGTGACCTGAGATGTTCAGGGCTTACCTGTGATGTGATAGCACAGGAGGAAGCCCACACATGGCTCATGTAAGTCACGCTCTCCAAATCCATCCTTATCAGTTAAAAAAGATTTTTATCTGTATTAAAAATTCTTTTGGAAAAAATTTCAAACATGTATTATACAAGAATAATAATATATTCAGGACCCATTGCCTTATCTTAACCATCACTAATTTTCCACCAATCTTATTTAATCTGTACTCTCAACTATTCCTTTTTTCCAATACCTTGAACCTAAATATCATTTAATCTGTAAATATTCAGTATGTATCTACAAAAGATAGGGTTACAGGAAGCATAATCACAATACTAGTATCAAGGAATATAATATATTATATATTATATATTATATATATATATATATATATATGTATATATATATATATATATTATAATACCAATCAGTAAGGTTCAAATGTCCTTGACAGTCTGGAATATTTTGTTTGAATCAGGACCAAAATGTATTTTATACATTGTAATTGATTGAAATGAGCTTAAAGCCTCTATTAATTTATAATTGACCTCATTTTATACTTTTATATTTTTTTATATTGGTTTAGATCTCTGTTGGGAAAAGGAGTGCTATTTATTGCTTGCTTCAATGCCTCTTAAGAGCCCATGCTTCCACGATCCTACACAGCTACGTGAACATGTAGTAGGCTATTGTTTCTTGCACGGGAGATATTGGTTTGGCCTGTTAATTATGTACTCATTGGCATGAAGTATGAACATAAGAAAATGGTGTACTTTATTTTTAAAAAATATTTAGCTTTTGCCCGAAATTTTAGTTTATTGAGGCATCCTTTTGTATGAGCCCACTAGGAGCTTTAGGTATATTATCTTGTTTAATCACCATGTGATGGTGTGTGGTGAAGACTAAACAAGATAACAGAACTGACAGTTTAAGTTGTTGGATTTGAGGGTCCATGAGAAGAGAAACTTCTCCAAACTAGGCAGCTGGTAAATAAAAAACCGGTAATTGAGTCAACAACTGTTGTAGTTTAAAACAAAACTTAGGGCTGTGTCTTCCTTGTGGGCCAGGGAAATTCCAAAAGTTGATAAAATAATTAAAAATTATCTTAAAACAATAACCTTGATCCATAAAATGTAATTGTTAGACAAACTGGTGAGAAATAGTGAGTGATTGAAAGAGAACTTAAAATCTGAGTAAAAGAACAAGAAAAAAGTAAAAACTATGGCTAAAATCAAAGCTTCCTGCATCACCTTAGTGTATGTGATTATGGTCAAGAGACCACTAGTCTCTTCCTGTCTGACTTCTTGGTTATGTGTGGCCCGAGGTAGCTGATGCCCCAGCAAGTGCCCTGTTGCACAGGCTACAAGTGCATTAGTCACTGTCACAGGCCCACACTGCACTAAGCAGGGAGCAAGGCATCATTGTCTGAATTATTAAATACCTACTGCATGGACAGAATGCCTGTGTGCCCTCAAAATTCATATTGTGAAATCCTACCCTCCAAAATGATGTATCAGGAAGGGAGGCGTTTGGGAGGTGACTAGGTCATGAAAGTCACGAGTGCTTATGAATGGGATTAGTGCAATTGCAAAAGGGACCCCAGAGAACCCTATGACTCCTTTTCTGTTGTGAGGATGCAACAGGTCAGCAATCTGCAGCTCAGAAGAGGCCCTCACCAGAACACAACCATCTGGCCCCTTGGTCCCAGACTTCCAGCCTCCAGAACTACAGAAATACATTTCTATTGTTTATAAGTGACCCAATCTATGGTACTTTGTTATAACAACCTTCTGTGATTTAGATCTTCAATGTCCCCCAAAGGTCTATACATTAAAGGCTTGGTTCTCACAGAGGAACTCTTGGTAGGTGCTGTAGGTGCTAGGACCTTGAAGGGGGGGGCGGCTAGTGGGATTTAAATCGTTGGGGGTGTGCCCTTGAATGGGATTATGAGACTCCAGTCCCTTCCAAGCTGTCTTTGCTCCCTAGCTCATGATGTGAGTGGTTTTCTCCACCATGTGCTCTCACTATGATATGCTTCCTCACCACAAGTCCAAAGCAATGGGGCCAATCCATCATAGACTGGAAACTGCAAAACTGTGAGCTGAAATAAACTTCTCTTTATGAGCTCTCAGGTATTTTGTTGTAGTGATGAAAAACTGACTAACATATAGTATGAACTGACTAGGACATCGGCTAATGTTCAATTTTATGCCATCACTATACCCTGTGACTTCCTATAGGAACACTTACCCACTCTATCAGAATTCCCTTGTTTACATATCAATTTGAGTCACTCCACATTGAGATGCTGTTTGGTATTTCTATGAATGCTGTGAATTACTGTGCTGGGAAGGTACATACTGACTCGTGATAGAAGGCATTGGAAGATCAATCCATGAAATGGAATTGCTCTCTTCTCTCAGCAGCTGGTGGACTTGCATGTAGTATGACTTTGAACTTTTCATGTGTCTTTTAATACCTCACTTACTATCAGCTCTTTCCACAACTATAGAGGGTAGCCTTGTGGCCAGGACACAGCATCTTTGTGGACCAACAGATCTGACTTTGCCACTTACTAGCTGTGTGGACGTTTGGCCTGACTCCAAAGCTTTGCTCCCTCTTTTTTGGCTTTCATTGTAAACTGAGGCTGTTACCCTAAAGCTTGCTGGAAGGCAGTGGTGATAACTCCCTTTAGTATGAACTCATTAAGTGTTCTCTGCTGCACACATAGCTGTCAATAAGATGCATTTTAATGAAACTTTGGTGGTTACATTTTTCAAATATCTCATGGAATCATCTTGGTGAATTAAGTTAGCAAACTTTATGAAATAAGAATTTTACTTATAAAAAATCAAAATTTTCAGCACATTCCACATTTAAAAAAATAAATACATTAAACTACTGAAGATTTATAGAAATTTTATGGCATATTCCTTATTATAATTAAATAATTAGAGTCAATAGAAATCTTGTAGGAGAAACCATACAACTTCCTGTGTATTTTTGGGTAAGGAATTTTGTAAGAAATTGAAAAATGATTAAGGCTTAAATACTTCTTGAAAAATCAAGAGTTAACAAAATTCTGATAATACTTCAAGTTAAGAGAATAGAAAGCATATAAATATTAGAAAATAGCAAGAATGGTGGTACAATAATTCAGAAAATGACATAAATGCTGCATTCAGTATCAGATATTGTCAAATGTCCCTCCTGGGACAAAATTATCCCTGTTCAAGAAGCATTGACTAAGCAAAGTGTGTGTGTGTGTGTGTGTGTGTGTGTGTGAGATTCAGGGTGGGATGTTCATGAAGTAACAAGACAGGAAATATAATTTAAACCACATTTAACTGTTCAGATATTCTGCTCTTGTGAAAGCAAAGTTGAAGCTATGTAAGAAATTATTACTTTCTTTGCATTTGTAATATTATTTGTTCTAACTCAAGAATCTGGTACAAATGTAACTGCTAACAGGATTTATAACTATATGCCTAAACTGAACCTTAGAAATTACGCTAAGGTAGATTTAAAAATACATTTCTCAGGGGGAGAATACTTCCTTGTGTGTAAGGCCCTGAGTTTCATCCTTAGAACCTCAAAAAACCAAAATGACAAAATTCCATCATGAAGTAAAGCTTATATTGCAGCATTTTAAGTCATGTTTCTCTGATTAAAAAGACACAGTTCCATCTCTTTCACTTAGTAGTGCTGGATCTGTCACAAGTGGTTGCTCTTTATTCTCACAGTTCTGAAAGCTATTCACCAGTCAGTCCAGTCAGTCATATCCTGGTTGATGTCCCCACTTTGGCTCAGTGTTGAACCTAACCTCCCTTGCCCTCATGTTCCCAGGCTCCCTTCCCCCACTGAAAGGGGTTGAGGACACCTGCTGTGAACTCTCTTCACAGCCCAGCCCTCCCTACAATCTTCCAAGGCCAATCCCTCTATTACATCCTGTGAGGGTCCTGATAGATGGTAACATTGAAGTATTTTTTCAAAGGATGAACCAGCCATCTCCATTGTTCCCCAGCCTGGTTCAGCCATCTGCCTGCTATTCTGCCAGCCTTTTCAGGAGGTGGGTAGGATAACAGATCTCGTTTGCTTTAAGAAAAGACTTTTTTTTCTTTAAAGAAAAGACATTTTTAAGGTAAGAGGTAGAACTGTTCCTCTTGAAAGCCTATTAAGACATCTGAATACAACAGATTTAAAACCACCTCACATCTTCAGTGATCATAAAATTCTTGGCACAGTGACTATAATTAAAATGTGTACCTGAAGTGTTAAACTCTCCGGCCAGTTGAATATTTGCAAATTGAAAATCTGTCCAAAGTGAACTCGGAAGTCTGCCCCTAGTTGCCGGCTGACTGTCCTGGACACCTCCTTGCTGTTGAAAAGCACCCTTAAGTACACCGAGCGCCTCTTTACATCTTTCCTTCGCAAGACCTCCACCCTGTAAAGTGAACCATTTGCAGCTGTAATTAGTACTGATTTACTAAAGATTGCTGAAATATGTGACAAATAGACACTGAACATAACAAGAGACTCTTGGCGGTAACTCTATCGGTCATGTTAGCTCCCATTTGACCAAAATAGCTAGAAGTCATACAGAGTTCGCTATAATATGAAATATGTGGCATGGACTTTACAGAGAAGCCATGAACAGGCATTGAAAGAGCAGGAGCACTAAGAGCTATGGGTCAAGTCTCACTGAACTCTGGTCTCAATATTCTAACAAGCCTTACATCTGTATCCAAAACAAAATTTTAAGGAAACAAGTCCCTTGTTAAATGGGTTGAATTCAAACCATAAGGGGCACTAATGATTTATATTTGAATAATAAGTTTTATACTAAAAATGTAATAGCCTACTTTATAGCAGATAGATTAAGCCTGTTTCTCTGAGATCCAAGCCTTTTCTCAACATTTTCAGAGGGTGACTGCTCATTTGAATAACAGTTGGTATCCTGGCACCTTGGAAACATAATAATCTTATAGCTAGAAAGCTTAAAAAATTAGAACCTCCAAAAGTGGGCTTTCATTTTATTTACGTATTTGTAGACACCCATTAAAAAATGCCAGGTACAATATCAATAGCAACTCAAGCTTATCGAGGAAAGGGAAAGGTTAGGGCATTAGTATCCAAAACTTGTTGAGATTTTTGATGTGATCCGTTATAATTAATTTTTCATTGTGTTAAAATATATAAAACACATTTGCCATTTTAGCTATATTAAGTGTACATTTTAGTGGTAGTCAGTACCTTCACCATGCTGTGCAACCATCACTGCTATCCATACCCCAACTCTTTCATCATCTTAAGCAGAAATTCCCTACTCAGTAAGTTGGGTGGAACTTTTAAACTTTTTATATCTCTACAATTTAGAACATGAAATTGCTCAACTGACTTCAGCTATTTTTTTTTTCTGTAAAGGACATTTAACACCAAATTCAAGTACCCAGGACACCCATGGACTTGGACTCTACTCAGAGCTGTTGTTCCCAGTATCTTTGTGCAAACAGATCCAAAATAGTCCTTTTCTCTTTATGGTTTCCCTCACCTAATGGCCTGACAAAGGAGAGATTATGGTCACTAGCTTGGGGAATATCTGGATTATAGTCCCAAAGCCCAGTCAAGACTCTGAAAGTTCTTAAGTCTGAGGTGTATATTGTCATTGAAAATGGTACTCACCATAAAAGATCACCAAAATCAAGCTCAAATTCTCTCTGTAGGAAACATAACCTGCCCTTACATATTTTGAGTGTCATGACAAAATTATATGATATGGTATTTGTGTCTTAAAAATAGTTTTCTTATTTTTAATTTATGTATAGCATCTGAATATGAGTTGAGAGAACACATAAAAATGCACAAAAGTTGTATTTTTAAAAATCGTCAGTATACTAACAGAAGTTTGAAACCAGCAAGGTCGTAGGAATCTTATAATGGCATTCTAATAAACTCTGCCATCCCAGTGAACGTAGAGACAGACTCACTTGATTTAAGTTTGTGCTTTTTATGTTGCAATATTGAGGATTCCCATCTACAATGTTCCTGATGATCGTGACAGGTCTTAGAGAACTAAGTCTGGGATCTGGTGGGAGTGAGGATTTAAGCAGATTCTCTCTTGTTGATTATGATGCGTGTACCATGCATCAGGATCACCTGGAGACTGTGTGATAATTTGGTTTTCTAGGCATCACCTGAGTTACAGGGTGGGTCAGCAGTTGTCAGGTGTTTGCATTTCTACCAAATTCTCATGTGTTGCTGATTTTGACAAACCTGAGGCTACACTTTGAGATCTATGTCTATAAACTATAGGAATTAAATTAGTAGGAAAATTTTAAAATTTTTATTACAATTCTAAAAGAGGATAGATAAAGCCAGGCATGGTGGCTCAGGGCTATAATCCCAGCTATCTGGGAGGTGGAGATCAGGAGGATCACAGTTTGAGGTAAGCCTAGGCAAAACGTTATTGAGATCCCATCTAAACAAATAAGCTGGATGTGGTGGTGCGTATCTGTAATCACAGGTAGGCAGGAAGTGAGGTAGGAAGATCACAGTCTGAGGCCAGACTGGGCAATAAAGTGAGACCCTGTATGAAAAATAACTAAAGCAAAAAAGGGCTAGGGGATGGCTCAAATGGTAGAGCACCTGCCTAGCAAGTGCAAGGCCCTGAGTTCAAACCCCAGTACTGCTAAAAAATAAAAATAAAAAAGGGTAGGCATATAATTTATGCTTATGAATTTATTGTATGTATAGGAAAGGAAAAGGTTAGGGCATTAAAATCCAAAAGTGATGTTTCTCTTGGGCAATACATAAGAATGACTAAAAATGTATTTTTATCAATTCAGAGGTTTGCCTGATTAAATACTAGCTATAGCACACACCCACAACTCTCTTTGGGAGCTTCTGTGAGCCCTTCAAAGAGAGAAGCTGGCCTCTGATGTAGTTGAAATCAAGGGGCAAGGAGAGGCTTTATTGTTCGTTCTAGGGAGAAGGGACATGCTATCAGTGACTATAAGATGCACATTGAGGCTACAGATAAGTGACCCAAACCCAAAGCCACACATGTGGCCACTGGGAGCAGCAGACACAGAAGTACAGAGCAGCTCTATGCACGATGCTACTGCATAGCCAGTGGGATGCACGGATAGGTGAATGCTAGGAAGTCAGCACCATTGTGCAAGCGTCAGCAATTTCATATGGTTCAACCCTGTGCATACAGACAGGGTTAATGAGTCTTTTGATCACACCGTGTAGCCCCACAGTCGTACTTCACATACTGTGCATTTGTATGCACATGTGAGTGCGTGCTGAGCTCTTTTATGCTTAGAACAGCTGCTCACCTGGGGCACTGGTTGTTGGGTGTCACACTCCCTGCCAGGCTCAGCTCTGGGACCAGCATAGGCTCCCCTGGCCTTCTCCTTCTGTGTGCTGCTCGCTCCCTCACCTGCTGCTCTATGACTGCTGGATCGGTGAGCTCCGGAGGGATGGGCTTCACGGGGTCCTCCTGAGGATAGGGCTCCCCAGCTTCTTCATCGGGATGCTCTTCTGCTGCCTGTTTCTTTTTCTTCTTCTTGACCCTCTGTTGGGTAAGAGGCAACCTGATGTCAAACAGGAGTCTGGGAATTTCATTTAGGTGCACAGTCTTCCAAGCTAGATAGACCTGAACACAAACCAGGCCCATCTCCATCAGTATGTCCACTTTGTGCCTCAGTTCTCTCACTCACCAAGTGTGACTTCTCCCAGGGCTGGCAAAATGAGGAAACACCTGTAAAGCACTTAGCAGAGGTATCAATACCCTACATTCTGTGTGATGATGTATATAAAATACTTAATCCCATGCTTGGTATTACTGTTATTACAAATACAGAGTGCTACTACTGAATTATCTATGGACGAAGCTGGCTTTGGTGCATTTTGGAACAAATGCATTAGCCAGTTCATCTCCCTCCCTGATCCCTAGAGGTGGGGGGCAGGGAGAGAGACAGAAAGGAGCCAGCAGGAAACCCCCGTCTGTCTGCCAGTCCAGCTTCCTCCTCCTGTCTCAAGGGGCCACCCTCTTACCCTTTCCAGGCCAGCCCTGCTCCAGGCTGAGGAACGGTTTGCAAACCTGGGCTTTCTTCCAAGCCTTCCACTGCTGGTGTGAAGTTCTGTACTCTTCCATCTTCTGTTCATACTCTTCTGTGAGCTCTTCCAACAATTCGTTTATTTCAGCTTGAATTTCTTTTTCATATGCTTCCTCATCTGCTTTCTGGTCAACTTTTTCCCTTTAAATCAATTTATAGCATCTTGGTTATTTCTTGGAATTAAGGAAGGGAGTAATATTCCCAGTAGATCCTTAAATTGGGCCTGCTGTGTGCCAAGTCCCTCTTCTAAAAGTGTTGAAGTATTGTACACGTTATTTTACTTATTTATGTATTTATTTATTTATTGCAGTGCTGGGGATGGAACCCTGGGCCTCATGCATGAGAGGCAAACACTCCACCCTAAAAAGCGTTGTGTGTGTTAACTCACAAGCCAGTGAGGCAAATGCTGTCATCACCCATGAGGTGACTGCAGCACAGAGAGGTTAAGAGCATACAGTTGCTGAGTTGGAAGAACCAGAACCTGAGTCCAAGATATTGACCGCTCTCCTCCCTGAGTTAAATGTTCCATGCTGGGAGCTGACACAATGCTTGCAAGTGCTCAACCCACAGCGCAGAAAGTTTATTGAAGTTATTTTATTAACTCTTCATTCTGTTGCTGCTGAGCCCCTGAAACCACTTCTTGATACTGAATTGATAATTTGAGTTTTTCTCTATGATTCTGATGACATTCCACATTAGATTGGTCCAATCAAAACAGTATTTCCCAGAGTGCTCTATAGAACATTAGTTTTGGGGGCTGTCCTATTTAAAAGGATGCTGTGGCCATATCAACACCAGCTTAAATAAATGTGAAGAGTTCCATGGCACTCATTTATCCAGAGCCCTTTCCATCTTAATGGCAGTGTGACTCTGGTGGGAGAGTCATAAATCTGTGGCGCCCACCACCCACTCAACAGTGGGGTTTTACCACTCCTGATGTGGTCTGGTGTCCACGCTCTAGGTGCCAAGGTTTCCTCCATACATTTTAAATAATCTTAATCAGCTGTCTAGAGCTGGCAAGTGTTTGTGGCTTGGTGGTATAACAGCAAACAGTTCCCCAAGAAACAAGCGCCTCCATGTCTTTAAGCTAATTACTGAAGAAATCAGGTATGTCTTATACATTTTTGTTGATGTATGATATCGTCCAATAATACAACTTTTGAAAAAACAACCTACTTTCTCAAAACAAGTTTCAAGGGTGTATTCGTAAACCTCTGGAAGTCTCGAAGAGATTTCATCTCTTTCCAGACTTTTATGATGGTCTTAAGCAGTGTGCGATCTTTTTCTTGCTCAGCATCACGGAGCTTTCTTGTTTGCCTACAAGATACCAGTGCAACGCATGAGTGCAGTTAAGAAGTTATTAGGTGTGCTTATAAACAAAAAGAAATTAATAATGCTACAGTGATTGTATATTCAATTAGATAGCGACCTTATTTCTAAGCAAATACTAGAATACCAAATACTAATGCAAATTTGAAGATAATAGGATGCCCACCTGTTTTTGAGAGGTTTACTTGATTGTGTTCTCTGTGACTTCTTCAATTAAACTAAATTATTTTTTCTATTTCTTATTAATGCTCTGCACCCTTAAACTAACAGCCTCCTTTGTAGTTATGACAATAAGGGACCCGGGTAAAGGCAGTTCTCACAGATTAAATTATTGTAACACTGCAAAAGTGCTGTGTCCCAGTTATGGTAAAACACTGAAGTCTTTCTGTGTTAATACAAATCATGAGTTTTGCCCTACGGAGGTGATGTAATGTTATTGCATGCCTTGGAGAATTTTCAGTGCTAATGAGATGACCAATGTTTTTGGCTTAATCTGAAGAGGCATCATTTGAAAATGCTTTTGTCTTTATTCCCATATTTGAGAATTATTTAATACCTTTTTTAAGCCTTCTTTATGAATGATAGCCAAATCCAGATGCCAAATGTGTTTTATTATGCCATTAATTACTTAGTTAATTAATGAATGAGACAATTATTTAATTTTTGAACAGGTGCCATGTGTCATTCCAGGGCATTCAGAAGTATTTGTCCCTAGGGAGTTTATAGTTTGGCTCAGGAGACACACACACATACAGAATGATGACATACAACATGAGAAAACAAGAAGCTGCAGAAATTAGCAGCTCTGAGCTCAGGAAGGTCTGACTCTGGAGGTCATGCTTGTGATGACTTGTGCTGTAGAAATGGTACAAAGAAGTCAGGAGATCTAAGTTTCTAATTATTCAGCTGGTGGCAGAGGAAAAAGAAGATGCAAAAGATAATAGCCAAGATTCAGGACTCTCTGAAGTTGTCAGAAAAGCAAGAGTAACAAACTAGGGAATAAGACACATTTGCTTTGAGGAGCAGTCAAGCATAGTAGCTAAAAATGCAGGTGTTGAACCACATCACCCAGCTTTGAATCCTAGCTCTAGCATTTTCTTGCTTGCCTTGGACAAGTTACTTCACTTCTCCATGCCTTGTTTGTAAAACAAGGATGCTGACATACCAGCCTCAACATCACGCCTGTAATCCTAGCTACTTGGGAGGGTGAGATGGGGAGGATTTCACTTGGAAGCCAGCCTGGGCAAATGGTTCGTGAGACCCCCATCTTCAAGATAACTAGAGCAAAATGGACAGGAGGTGTGGCTTAAGTGATAGAACACCTGCTTTGCAAGTGTGAAGCCCTGAGTTCAAACCCCAGTCCCACAAAAACAAAATAAAACAAAACAAAAAACCTCTTAGCAAGAAAAAATTTGACATATGAGCTAAATGAGCAACAAATCTCAAAATATATAGTTAGAAATTGTGGCCAGAGCTGTTTTGCAGAGTACAGTTTTGCATAGAAAGTTGGGGAACACTTTTTTGCAGATAGATGATATAGAGAAAGGCCACCCTGCTCAGGTGAAGGTGTGGAGCCCTGGCCTCCACATGATTTTAAAACCACCACAGGGGTAAATTCAGTTTAGAAAGCAATGCAGATTTTAAAAAGGTTAAAAGGAAAATTACACCCTAGGAACTCTGAACATTTATACACTGGATAGAAGAGGAAGACTAGACAAAGGTCAGGTGACTACAGAGAGACAAGGACATCAGGAGAGGGAAAGGAATGTCAACAGGAAATTTGTGGGGATAGTGTCAGTATCCAAGAGCTGAGAGGGCTGCAGGGGTCTTAGGGGCTGTGGTAATCCTGCTTCAGAGGCAAGGTGAGCTCAGGAGTGAGATGGGGGGGCTGGAGAAGGTTGGAGTGACAGCATGGATCATGAGTGCTTTCCAGAAGTTCGGCCAAGAAGGGAAGTACTGATAAAAGTAGTAGCTTGAGTCATAGAATTTTTATTTGCTCAAGAGTGAGCACATCAACAGCAAAGCCCCAGTGGAGAGAGTTAAACAGTCTTTCCCTTCCTGCTGAACATTCATGTTTCCTTTCTTTTATGCTCTCGTCCAGTTCAGAGGACCAGCAGTATGGTCATGGTGCTGCTATGGAAAATAAAGTGGGAAAATACTTAAAGTGGTGCTAGTCCAGGTTAAAGTCACCATCTGATGCTCAGAAGATGCTCAGGTGGAGAACTCCCAGTGCAGCTGGTAGGGAGTTTAAAGAAACAGGTCTACTTGGTAAGATGTCCAGGGCAGATTGTCTAGAATTTGTTTCACCACTTAGTGAAAAGTCAGTAAGAACTGAAATCGGTTCTTTTCCTGCATCAAAGGTGCTAAGTTTCAGAGATTTTCATCGCCAAGGGCTGTGGGATTCTTGCGATGAGTCTGTGATCCGTAACTCCACTAGGTGTGTCAGTAAGTCATACACAGGTGACTGCTTTTCAAATAGTGATTAATAGATATCCCTGGAAAACCATGGCTGCTTTCAGAACAGTTTTTTTTTTTTTTTCCCTGCAGTGCTAGGGATCAAACCCAGGGTCTTGTGTATATATCACAAAGCCCCTTTCACTTTTTTCTTACTCAGTGTATGCTAAATCAAAACTTGTGGAGGCTGAAATATGTTTTTCTTTTAACATAAAAATAATTTTTATTTTTAAACATATTCCTCATCCTTTTCTAATTATAGTATACAAACTTCGTTAACTTCCATTTTTCTGGAAGAATTTCTAATTCATGCCTAGTTTGTGTAAAGAAAAGTATACACTGAAACAACTTGATTTACTATTTTCTGTTCTAAGCATTTGTTCTGTGGAAATATTCATTCATAAATACAAAGACACAGGAAATTTAATTATCACACAATTTAAATAATATAAAACAGGAGTAACATAACTGCCTGTCTACTAGGGATTGCACAGAATATAATAAGTCCATATGATAAATGCCAGCCATTAAATGAAAGGGATTTAGATGCATTTTAAGAGGAAAAGGTCTAAGATGCATTATACATAAAAAAGCAAGTTTCAGAATGGTATATGAACACGACTTCTTTAAAAAATAAAATATATACACATACACACATCTGTGTGCTTGTGTGTGTGTGTGTACAAAGTTTATAGAAGAACTAACAAAAAACTGTTAACCAGGAGTTTCCCTGAGGGATGGGACTTTAGGTGATTTTTATATTCTATATTTCCTTATTATTGGGCAATAATCAAGGTTTTAATGTTTCAATTTTTAAATTATGTCTAATTCAAAGAAACAGGCAAGTGAAGATAATAAATAATATGACATCTATTGACATTTTGACTTATTTACTTGAGACTTTTAAATGAAGTGTTACAGTTCCATTTGAAGACCTCCTCCTCTGCACACCCTTTGCTCCGTACCAGGACAAAGAACTGGCATGTGTCTTTTCCATCTCTGCCATACATGTGGGTACCCACAACAAATAAGGATTGTTTCAGGTGTTCTTTGGGCTCTGTGAACCATATTACACAGTGAGTATCCACTGACAGCTGGATGTTTTTTCATTCAGATTGATCATGCCAGTGCATGAGATCTGACTGTCATTTTAAGTGTGGTACAGACATCCACTTATATCAAGATGTGCTCCTGCTGGTATTGGGTTGTTTCTAGTTCTCACTTTTGTGAGTGATGCTTTGCACATTTCTCCATGTGCATGTGCACACGTGACTCCTCTGACTAGACACATCTGAAGCAGAACTTCTGGGTCCACCTTCAACATTTCACTAATCTGTCACCAAGCTGCTCACTAAAATGGTGGCTGCAACAATTTCGACTTCTTTCTGCAGAGTACGAGAGTTACTATTTCCTCAGGTCCTCCTTCATATTTTCAAATTTTGTGTTAATAGGATGGGTATAACTCATTTCACTTGGCAGAATTTCACACGTATTCAAGTACATTCAGAAAAACTATCAAGAAAGACAAACTCTACCCAAGTACACATTTAGTAGGAAAAGAAAAGTAGAATTACAATGACAAATTTTACTCACCGAATTTCAGACTTATATTCATTGATGGTTTTTTGGGTTGTATCAAGAGATTGATGAGGTTGTTCTGTAAGACCAGTCTGAACAGCATTTCTTAGAGCTTGGAGCTTAAAAAGATATGGATATAAGTTTTGCATTAGAAACTCTATCCCCTACAAGCAATATGGCTGGACCCATTTAGTTCTGGGCAAAATGGTGTGAGCATTTTTGTGAGTGGATGTTCAAGCATCCACCTGTCTTTAAACTTTCACCAAAATGAACTTGAACAGAGAAATATTCTTCCTGTTTTTAAAAGTCTGGAATAATAAGGGATAGTGTTTGTCTGTCCTTGTTCTACAGTCCAGGTATGCTCATAAGAAATACTACTTTCATGTTAGAGTCTCAGACACGTGTTTATTTTCACAGCTAACGGGGTCTTTCTGAGTTCTGAATACACAACAGTATTTTTGTGATATGAAGAAATCATAAAATTATAGACTCATAACAGGACATATTGTGGAATAATCTCTTATGTGGGCAGTAAGACTTTAAAGTGAGGGCATAAGACTAACATTGTCTGCAGTCAAAATTACCTGTGAAAATCCCATAGGATATTGTTGCATTGGAAATAAGTCCAAAGGGTTGCCATTCTTTTGAGCATCAGTTGTGTTTAGGAACCACACCATGGAAAAATATATATATAAAGATAAAAATGTCTCTAAGGACAAAGGGATTCTCAAGCCGCCAATGGTCCCAGGGTCTGAGATCACTTCAGCAAGTAATAGCCACTTGTCTTCCATCTGATACCCCCTTCTTATGGTTGGGATCACTTACATTATACACAAACATTCCTCTTCAAAGCAAGTGTATGCAGCTGAATTTGGGCTTATTAAATGTACACCATCTATACCCTTCCTTTGGCTTCTAGGTAGGATGATATGTCACATATCCCAGACTGTGGGAACATGCAAAAGAGGTGCAGAAATATTTTGCTGCTAGAAAGTATTTTCATTGTTTGCCTCATCAAAAGAACCAGCCCCACCAACAGGCATGGAGATTGCATGTACCTTATCAGTGAGAAATTTTGCCTTGTTTCTCTGGTGTCTTGCAAGGTACTGGTCATATAATTGAACCAGTTTGGCTGCCAAAACATGCTCTCGGCTAAAACAAGGGTGATGAGTGAAGATTAGCCCTGAAATATCAATGTCCAGTTGGAAATTTCCTGGTGGGTCTCCAGATCCAATCATATGCTGACTACTGTGGACATACTTCACTGCCTGCCAGGAGAGAAGAGAGAGGATGGCCATAATTAAAGCACTTACTAAATGATGCTCTAGTCCTCAAAAGTACAGAGGCAAAATGTCTCCTCTCATGTCAAGCTGGGTACCAGGTACTTGATTGCTTGTTTAGGGCCCTGCTTTTTTCTGAATATTTAAAATGAAAGACCAAGCAAGAAACCATTTCAGTCTTGTTTTCCTATGCATTCTAGACTTTGCTACTCTCTCAAGTCATAGTTTTAACCTTTTTCCTGCAGACTATCCTGTTTCTTGAAATCTTAAGTTTTGTAGTTAGAGACCTTGAAATTTTTTTTAACTGTGAGAAGCATAGATTCTAGTCCCAACTTATTTATTTATTTATTTGGTAGTACTGGGTTTGAACTTAGAGTTTTGCTCTTGCTAGGTTGGTGCTGTATTGCTTGAGCCATACCTCCAGCCCCAACCTGGTCATTATTATTTGGATCATAGATGTATTCCCATGTAACTAAAATTTTAAAACGTGGAGAAGTTTTTGTTTTGTACACAGAAGCAAGAGAGTTTTTCCTTAATTGTACTTCATGCTGGTATCCAGTTTGGGGGTAGTCAATGGGCAAAATAACAGAGGAAGGGGTGGGGAACAGCTGAGCCTGTTGTACAAAAAACAGGAATGGAGATTTCCTGTGGGAATTTCTTGAATTGTTCAATGTATCAGGGCAGATAATTCTCTCTGGTTTTCTTTGGTAAAATCTTCAAGAAATTTTTCATCAATCACCACTGCTTACTGAAGTAGGAAGCTTAAAAGAGAGGGGTATCTCTGATTTTGAATTTTTATTTTCTTTCCTGGCTATAGATACTGACTATAGTCAGGACATGCTGATTTGAGACTCAATTCTTCTCTTTTATAGATATAAGCTTTAGAAGCTATTTTTGTTGTCTGGAAAATCATGAGATTGCATTGTACAAATGTTTTATTCACAAATTCTGAGGTAAAATGGAAATTGAAAAAATCACTAGAGAGAACTGAAGCTTTCATCTTTCATAAACTGTGGTAACATGATCAACAATCTCCTCATCTAATTCTCCTGTATAGCATCAGGTAAAGAAGCCTTGGATTCTAGCCCTGGTTCTACCTTGAACTTGCTTTGGGACCATAAGCAAATCACTTGTCTCTGGGCCATTATGGCTTCATCTATAAAAGTAGGAGGCTGAGGGAGAAAATTTAATTACCATTTTATAGAGCACTAGGCATCATATCAAGCACTTCATATATACCATCTCATTTATTCAACAAAGATTAATGCATGTCTACAACATAGTGGGAGTTAGAGGAGAAGAAAGACTGGAAATTGACAGAAAAAAGCTTGGGCTCTACAGAAAGTGTGGAAACTCAGAAGAGGGGATTTGCATTACAGACCTGTGACTTAAACAAGATTCTAATGTTATTTCCTATGAGGCTAAGAACAGAAAAGGAAGATGTATCTGTGTGTGTGTACATGTACATGTTGTATGTATAAGACAGCATTCCCACTGGTTTTATGGTGTGATCTGATTTTCAGTTACTCTTAGTAAAAAGGGTTCCCAGTATTTGCATTTGTACTAAAGCATACTCCTAGCCTTCATCACGGGCAGACTTGTCATTGTTTTGTGCTGTTGCCTACTGTGTGTCAGTCCTCTCAAGAAAGACTATTTTCATCACTCAATTCCACACTTTTTCCAGATTCTACACTATTAATGTATATTTAGGATTTAGAATTTTTCATAGGACACTAATACAATGTGTCCGACACTTATATTAATATAATATCAAGTTTTTTTCTGTAAAACAATACCATTTATCTTTGATGAGACTTTTTTGGCAGTGCTAGAATTTGAACTCAGGGCCTCATGCTTACTAGGCTGCTAGTTTAGTACTTGAACTATGGCCCCAGCCTCAGACTTTTTATTTTTTAAAATGTCAATGTAAAGCTGGTATATGTTTACAAATATTATAGGCTTGAACAGAAATGAATTAACTATATCTCAGTACTTTCCAAAATATACTTTATTTCCCAAATCTGTATTATCCCATGTTCCAATAATTGCTAGTGGTAATCTGCCTTAAGCTCAGCTCAACCAAATAGGAAAGCTTCCAGGACTCCTGGTGTCTATTGGACTAGACTACTCAAGACTCCACCTCTCTTGCTATTAGAGAGAAAGACTCTTAGTTCCTCGCCTTTTTGTTGCATTTGTCTTCTGTTGTGGGGTTTGGATATGAAATGTATTCCCCAAACGTTCATGTGTGGAAGGCTTGGTTCCCTCTGGTGGTGTTACTGAGAGGCAAGGGTACCATGAGGGTGTGAATTTCATGAATGGGCTAACCCACTGAGGACTTCATACTCAAGGGGCTGTTAGTAATTGGAGCTCGGTTGGAGGAAGTAGGTCACTGGGGGTGTGCCTTTGAAAAGTCCATCTTGTTCCTGCCCCCTACTATCTCTCTCTTTGTCTCTGTGTCCCTCTGTCTCTGTCTCTCTTTTCCTTCTCTCTCTGTTTCCTAGCTACCATGAGCTAAGCAACTCTGTTCTGTTATGCTCTCTTTCCATCATGATGCTCTGCCTTACTACAGGCCCTCCACAATGGGCCAAGAGACCATGGACCAAAACTTCAGAAACTGAGCCCAAATAAATCTGCCTTCTTTTAAATTGTTTCTCACAGGTATTTTGTCATAACAACAAAAATCTAACTATCACACCTTCCTTTTTTATATATTGAGAGCTATCAAAAAACCAGTACCAACAATTCCTCCCAAGCATCGCCTCTTGAATGTTTCAGAGGAAACATCCTCACGGTTCACCTTTCACTGTTCTTTGTATCTTATGGAAGCCATGTGTGGCCTTTCAGAGACGAGTTCTGATCATGGCTGTCCTTACACTTGAGGCTGCAACATGGAGGCCCATTTCTTATCTCTTTCATTCAGGTAAAAGTAACACCTGCCCTGGTGTTAGAAGTTTTTAATTTGCATGTAGCCATTACATGTCTTATGATCACCCAGATAACCTGGGTTAATTAAAAACTCTTCCTTACACAGACATGTACACCTAAATTCAAAGATGGAACAGGAAGAATCACTGACTGCCTAGCTGCTTTGTGCCTGCTAGTTCTTGCCTTGCCTTTTCTCTTTCCATGCAGGTTTCCAGAGTCATGAGCTCACTCAAAGTGTGGCTCTCAGGTTCCACCTTGTATTCTTCTTGGTATGAGTAAGCAATGCTGGCAGAAGGCTTGTATGGACTTGTAGTGTTGTCTGGGTCATCTGAATTTTCATCTCCTTCCCCAAATTTGCCAAATCTACATTAGCTCATATGTCAATAATTGCTGGTGGTCTCTGCCTTAAGTTCTTAAGCTCAATTCAGTTAAATACAAAAGGCTTCCAGAACTTCTGGTAGCCTCTGGGCTACACTGTTCAAAATTCCCCAACCCTTTTCCTTAGTGAGAAGGACTGCTAGATCTTTGTCTTTTTGTTGTATCTGCTTTCACTTCTTACATATGAAGAACTATCATGAAAACAATAGCAACAATTTCTCCCAAGGAGTATATTTTAGCTGTGAAATTGACTTGATTCTTCAGCCTTCAATTGAAATCTGAAAACCAAAACTTAAGAGGTGATGTGTATGGGTCATTTGTTGATATTCTCCATATGTACAGAGGTGCATGCCAATGGATTAAAAAGAAATTAAAAGAATTAAAAGTTATACATAAAAATAATAATTATTGGTGGGGTTAAAAAAAGAAGTTTCTACATTTTTCCTGTAAAAATAATAGCAACAAAGCCTGAGTCCAGTCCAAAGCCTGTAGAAGACTGTAAATCCAGTGTTCTGGGTTTCCCTGGGAAATTTTCTCATTTTTCTCTTCAAGATTGATAGATACATATCTCCTGAAACATGTGGCTGGTGGGGTACAGGATACACTTACTGCTACTGTAGTTTGTCCTTGGTCTTGATCATGTGAAATGTGGGAAAAATCTGATTCCCTTTTCTGTGGAGTTGTTAAGGTAGGCCATCAAAGGTCAAGTTCCCCCAATATGTGGGAAATTCTGGCCTGCCAATAATAGGAAAGAACAAGAGCCGTCGATATTTTAGGAGAACTAGAGGAAAGAGAGAAGGAGAATGATCCCTGATGGCATGGAGACCCTGGTCCTAGCTCAAGCCTTGATTCCTAAAGCTCCTCTTTCAATCTTATGATTTGTCCCCAGATCCCACCCAGTTCTATAGGTCACCAAAGTTCCTTCTTGGCTTAAGCTAATTTGCACTGAGTTTCTGTCATTTGCAACCAAGACTCCAGACCATCACGAAGCTTAGAACTCAGTGGATGAGTACTGCTTCTGTGAAAAGTTGGTAAGAACAGCACAAGGGGAAAGTGACAATTTTATGAAGCAGTGACTGTCAAGGAGGTTGGAATTCTGACAAATTCCTCTAACTGGCAAATAGTTCTGATAAGGGGCACCTCCTGTACATCACCTGATTCCATTTCTGCCTCTCACATGAGGCACAAAGTCTCCCCAAGACCAAGTTTAAATGCTGTTACCTTTGTATTCCTAGAGTTTAGCACAACTAAGTGTGTAGTAGACTTTCAGTTAGGGATGGAAAGAATAAAGCAGGGAGGAAGGAAGGAAAGAAGGAAGAAAGGAAGGAAGAAAGGAAGGAGGCTGAGGGGGCTGCTTTTCAGCAACTCTAGCCCTACTTTGCTATTGTGATTAGGTGAACCACATGTTATAGAATGTTTTATCTGTGATATTCTATTTGGCATTTTTATCTTTTAGACTTGGAATAGTCCCTTCTTAAAATGTGTCAGGTTGCATGTGTTAAATTTGAAGCTTAACTTTTTTTCTGTGCATGATATCTAATCTCTTTTTTTGCATTTCTTTATCTTTAATGGTATCTTCTCAATTTAGGAACAACAGAATATTTCACTTTTATTGTGAGTGTGTTTTTCACACTTTTTTTTTTTGGTGGAACTGGGTTTTGAACTTAGGGCTTTGCACTTGCAAAGCAGGCACACTACTGCTTGAACCACACCTGCAGTCAGTATATTTCACTGTTAAAAATTGTATTTTACACTCTGTAATTAAAGGAAATAGCAGAGCTGAAATAATAACTCTTCTAAATAGAATTCTTAGATTATCTACTCAGAAGGCATATTCATCATTTGAACTGATGGTCTAGTCTATCTCACCAAAGAACAAGCAAGTTTAACTTTAATGGTAAATAAGATCTGTCAATCTGGTCAGGTTGAGTTAGCATCAGACCTGGAAACACTGAGGTATAAGTGCCTGGAGGCTCCGTTAAGAGTCCAAGGAATTTCTGAATCCTGCAGCAGTCTGACTAGTTGTTCTATCATTTGGATATAAGACTAAGTCAGGTCTCAAGAAACACTAGTAGCTTTTCTAGCTAAGAGATAGCTAAGTACAGAGAGGAGTAGAAGAGAAGGCATTTCTTTTGAGTACACTAGGATAAGCATTTTAATGATGAGTAGTTTGCACTTGTGTTGAGGTATTATTTCTTATGTGCTAAATGCTTGATTTAAGAAGAAAAATATAATCTAGTCCTGGACCCCCAGTTACTCTCAAGGTAGAGGGGGAGGGGAAGAGAGATGGATTAGCAGTCTGTGAATAAAATAAACTCAGCCTGTTGAGCTGTTTCTCTGCTCCCATATCTTCCCCAAACTCATAGATGTAAGTAAGGTCTCTTTGGACATGAAATGGAAAATATAAGACATGTGAGTTAAAATAAGTTTTTAAAAAAGGAAAGCCTATTGCAAGACACAGGTTTCAGCATCAGACAGATAAGACTAAATGGAGCAGTATATTAAATAAATTGCTCATTTGCTAGATTTAACCATTCTATAATGATATATTCTTCAAAACGTCATATTGTACATGATAAAAATATAAATGTTATCTATCATTTAAGAAAAGAGTATTGAAGGAAATACAGCCACTGGCTGCTTCCTAAGGGAGAAGGAAGAATGGTCTGATTAGAAAGTCAGCTGGAGCACAAGATCCATTCTGTGCTGAGCAAGGGTAAGTGGTAGTCTCTGGCTGTGCTGCCTTAGCTGCCTCTGTGAGATTGTGTGATCTTGGCACTCCATGAGCTACACTCATCAGAGCAGTTCTACTGGCTCAGCTTGATGGGGAATGTAATTCATGGGCGATAAAATAGGAAGCCATCTGGTCTTGGGTCCAAGTGGCTTTCTGCTACCCAGTTTTGTGACAATCTGATCCCTCTCACTCTAGTACATTTCTCAATTAGTTTACAACTTCTAAAGGAGACAGCTAAGATTAATTGGCTCCTTCATACCTTCCATATTAATTATTCTCTCATTTTCTAATTTTAACCCAAAATTTAGTGCTTCATTTTATCAGTGTTTCATGCTGGAGTCGATGGATGGATGAAGAAATGGAAGGATTATCTGACATGTGCATAAATTGATACTGTCTTCATCACTGATTATATCATATACCTTTGCCATGTAACCAAATAATGATTAAATCCCACAAAATCTGAGGCTTATGTTCATTCTTGTTTCATATAGCTACTCACAGGATCACACTTCTATGCAAAATAGCAATTCATTAATACTTATCTTTGGTACCAATATTTTATAGAAATTTACAATTTCACCAAAGGGCAGACTTACTATCATCTTAATATTCACAATGACCCAGTGAGGTAAAGAAGATTATGATTATTCCTACTTTTTAATTAATGAAACAGGGCCAGAGAGGTAAAGAGACCTGCCAAAGCCACCCACTAGTTAGTAAGACACCACGACTCTGCTCTGATTCTCTGACCTCATTATTGCACTTTATAGAATAACCTTTATACTCCCTCATCCTGCTTCATTTTATCAGTATGCAAATGCTATAAATTTTAAAAGACACAAGTTTCTGCAGGAGGCAATCCCAGCAAAGCAAGAACAATATAATTGACCATGAGGAAGGACAACCCTGTGTGTTTGCAATAACCAGTTACTAAACTCTGTTTAAACCACTTAAATGCTGCTGTGGTTTGGAAGTGGTTTGGGTTTGCCCCTTAAAAACTCATAAACTGGAGGCTTGGTGCCCACGGTGCTTTTGTTGAGATGGCAGAACCTTTAGGAGGTGGGAGAAGGTGATTAGATCATAGGGCATGGCCCTCAGAAGGGATTAATGTTGGTTTCGTGGAGTGAACTAGGTCTTGAGAGAATGGATTGTTGTAAAGTAGGTTCCGTTGGGATTTTTTGCTCTCTCTCTTGCTTCCAGTCTCATCAAATGATCTCTCCTGCATAAGCTCCACCAGAGTGAAGGCACCCACCATGAGCCCCTCACAGGAGCTGAGGAAACACTGGCACCACACACACTTGAACCCCCAGAACTGTGAGCTAAACAAACCTCTTTTCTTTATAAAGTACAAAAGTTCAAGTATTTTGTTCTACCAGCACAAAACAGACTGGTACATATATATATTATCTCATTCAATTTGCACAGTAGTACTAGGAGGTAGACACTATCACTATGTCTATTTTGCAGATGAAAAACTGAGGCACAGAGAGATTGAAGACCAAGTTCACCCAATGAGTGGAAGAACAAGGACTCTAATCAGGCAGCTAGGTACAGAACTTAGGACAATACAGTAGAAATGGATTTGTAAGGATAGCAAATCTCCAGTTAGATCATAAAGTCAGAACAAGCAGGAAATAATCATGCAGCAGTAACTTAGTGGTGACAGAAGAGAATAAACAGTGGTGAAAGAAGAAAAATGAAAATAAGGGCAGCTGGTCTGCATATGCGAATAAAGATGCTGACAGAGCCAATCTTGGCTGGGAACCTTGCTCCCTGTAGAGGAAGGGATTAGGTAACGCAGAGTTAGACTCTCTCTTACATACTGCAGTTTGTTCTTTATGTGCAAGATCGTGAATTATTTTTAAAAAAATCAAAGTAGAAATCTGGTGTTGGTGGCTCATGCCTATAACCTTCACTACTTGGGAGGCTTGGGATTGGGAGGATTGTGGTTTGAGGTCAGCTCAGGCAAAAAGTTAGTGAGACCCCATCTCAACCAATAAGTGGATGTTGTGGCATGTACCTGTAATCCCAAGCTACATGAGGGCCAGCTTCTTCTCACCAAAAGAAGTTGGTGAGACCTCCATATCAAGAGAACAAAACTAGGTGTGGTGGTGTGGTGTATGCCTGTCATCCCAGCTATGGAGGAAGCGTGACGTACAGGCTGACTTGGCAAAAAGTGAGACTTTCTCTCCAAAATAACCACAGCAGAAAGTGTTAGAGGTGTGACTCAAGCACCTACCTAGCAAGCATGAAACCCTAAGCTTGAAACCCCAATACTACCCACCACACCATTCAATAAGCAAAGCTATTTCAATTTTGAAGGTTAAATGTGGAGGGGATGAGTGTACCTTTTTGTACAGCATTTCAAGTTCGGCCTTGACGCTCTGCTCCTGAGTTAATAGCGCTGGCCTCACGGGAAATGGCTTGATGGGGCTGGGCAGTGCCAGGATTCTGCCATTATCTCCAAACCACTTCCTCTCCTGTGGGTTAAGCAGAGAAGAGGACCATGTGTGTGTGTGTGTGTATGTGTGTATATGTGTAGATACACATATTATATATATATATATATTTTTTTTTTTTCTATTTGGGCAGAAAGTGGTTTCCAAAACAAACAACACTTGCAAGAAAATTCTGTGTTGACATACATATCTCACGTACCTCCTCTTCCACCCGCAAAACGTGAAAAGTTGCTGTTTCCTCTGAAAATTGAGTTTTCACTAGACACTCCCACAATTAAGTTGTGATATAATTCCCAATCCCCCCCCCAGAATTTAAGATAAAGTTTAAATGAATGCTTAAGAAAAATGTCATGTTCTAGTCACTAAAGATTTTAGGGAAAAAAAAACAAGAAAAACTTGATATTGAGAACATTCTATCTATGGATAATTAACAGTGAATTGGGAAAAGATTGCCACCATCTGATTTAGCAGACGCCCAGATCCAGCTAGCAGAAAAACTGGTTTTGAGCAACTGAGACCCTGTCTTGTTTGAGGATCACATGACATACCGAGAGGCCACAGTAAAAAAGAAAAAAATGAACCACTTTCTGTAGACAGAATGGAAGGAGTGTAGTGGATACAGTGATGTTGAGTGCAAGGCTCCTCTGGGAGCAGCATCTACACTCACGGGCTCCTGCATCAGAAGTCTGTTTTCCATGATGTTCTGATTGGTCCGAGACACCTCCGGTCTGGCCCCAATGTAAAGGCCTTCGTCTTCCAGGAACCTGGGCTGCACATTCTCAGGAAGCTTTTTATAGGTCGGCACTAGGTAGTTCACAGATAAACACAAGAAACATTAGTGCCGGCCTCAACTTCCAGACTGCCATTCGATGAGTGAAGACCACCAACTGAGATATTATTTATGTTCTTTGAAACTACAATTTTCCAAATTAACTTCTAGAAGCAGAAGCAAGGAAAAGATGAATGTGTTCATTTGCAGTATCACGCACTCAGAACCTGACTCACCAGTGTGGCATACAGAGAAGAATGAGAAGGCAGTAATATTCAAAGCAAAGGACTGAGGTACACGTCTCAGCTCTATCGCTCTCAGCTCACTGAATTCAGGCCAGACATTGCTCTGAGTCCTTTCCTTCCGCACAACAGATATAATGAGTTTTACCTCGCTGGGCTCCTGGGAGAATTACATGATGTAAAGTATGAAGAAATGTTTTGTAAATTTAAAAACTTTTTGAGGGATGGGGTGTGGCTAGGTGGCACAGTACTTGCCTAACATGTACAAGGACCTGGGTTTCATCCTAGCACTGAAAAAAAAATTGTTGATATACATGACTATTACCTTAATTATTTGTGCTCTTTTTTTTTTTCCCCATGTGTAGAACAGATCTTCACTGAGAGCCTCCTAGTGACACTGTGGCAGGGCATTTCTGTCTGGTCCTGTTTAGGTCCCAGTAGGAGCAAAGGCAGCAACAAGAAACATAGGTCTACACAGGACCATGTCAAAGAGTGACATGTATGACAAAGAAAATACACAGGTGACAATGACTCAGGGAAGGAGGGATGAACTTGAGAAAACAAAGAGGCTTTGCGAAAGCACACAAGGGAGGAGTGAGGATAGGTAAGACACCTAAAAAACTAGCTAGCATTTGTTGCCCTTAACGCAGAGAAACTAAAGCAGATACCTTAAAGCAACTGAGGCCAACAGGAAAAGGGGAACAGGTACTAGAGAAAAGGTTAGATCAAAAAGAATTAACCTAGAAGGTAACACCCACGCACAGGAAATCAATGTGAGTCAATGCCCTGTATAGCTATCCTTATCTCAACCAGCAAAAACCCTTGTTCCTTCCTATTATTGCTTATACTCTCTCTACAACAAAATTAGAAATAAGGGCAAAATAGTTTCTGCTGGGCATTGAGGGGGGAGAGGGAGGGGGCGGAGTGGGTGGTAAGGGAGGGGGTGGGAGCAGGGGGGAGAAATGAACAAGGCATACCAAGCCTTGTATGCACATATGAATAATAAAAGAAAAATGAAAAAAAAAAACCAAAAAACAAAAAACAAAGAGGCTTTGCTCAGAAGGTGATGATTTTGCAATGACACCTGCAGGCTGAGTAGGAATCAGTGATGGACAGGAGAGCGAATTCAACAAGGGAAGAGCATAAGTGCCACGTGACAATGTTTTAGCCAGTGGTGTGATGTCTGAGAGATGGTCCCATAAGATTCTAAAGGAGCCCAAAAGTTTCTATCCCCTAGTGACACTGTAATTACCATTGTGTTCTAGTTACCTACAATGTCAGCATGGTTACATACCATGCGTGTTTTTACCTACAGCCACAGGCTCACCACACAGCCCAGGGGTGTAGGAGGCTGTGCTTCCTTGGTTTGTGCAAGTACACTATGGGGCTCACATACAATGACAAAATCACTAAACAACACATTTCTCAGAAAGTATTCCTATTGTTAAGCAGGCATGACTGTAATAAGGACTAGGTGTCTTGAGGAAACATGTCATCTTCTAGGAGGCTGTGGTAGTGAGCAAAGGAAGGAATAGAGGAGAGAAAGTGAGGAGGCCTTTAAAGACAGAGAGAGGAGCTTGGGGCTCTGTGCCAGGGAGGGACCCAGCAGATGTAAGATTTTAACAGGGCCATGGAGCCTACTGCAGCAGAGTGGTCTAGAGGACACAGAGGAGAAGCCAGGATAGGATGACCTACGGGAGTCAGAATGTAATGTGAGAATTAGTGTTTACAGGGGACTCATTTTTTTGTGTCAGTATTATCTCACTCTGAATCGACAGTAAATACCTGACCATACTGACTTGTCTGTGTGTGGCCATTTGGATACTTCACTCCCTTCACATCCACACAAACCAACCAATGCCAGTGTTCCTAAAAAAACTCACGTCTGGTCCTCAGGGTAAATATGGTGGGTGCATTTTGTATTCATGAATGAAAATAGAATAATGGAACCTGTTACAGTTGTTCAAAGAAGGGGTAGTGAGGTGAGGGAGAAGGATGGAGGGGGTGATCTAATTAAGATATATGGTAGGCACATGTGTAAATGTCACAATGTATTCCCCTGGTACAACTATCAAATGCTTATCTAAAAAAACACTTAAGCCCTCAAAAAAAAAAAGAAGCATGGGACAAACTAATGTTTCATTCTCCATTCATAGGAGGCTAGACTTCGGCCGATCACTCATCTTTGGTCTCCATAATTTTTCAGTAAGATATCCAATATATGTATGCACTATTATGCTTCCAAAGTTAAATGAAGAAGGGTGAGGTTTCAAATACATGCTCGTCCTGCAGTCCTGGGGTGAACGCACTGTCCTTTGGAAGTCACTGCTCCTAGCAACAGAACAGAAGCTATGGATTCTGACTGCCTATGTTTGTGAGTCACAATACCAGACCCTTCACTCATTATTTCCTCAGTGTTCACGATCAGAACAAATACCCAAGGCATCGTTTAGGTGGTTTTAATTTCCTCCTGTCTTCACTTGAGGAACCTGAGAATAAATGGACGTGCTCAAGTCATACTCCAGGAAGAAAACAGCTGGGTCCACTTGGCCCCTTCATTACTTGGCTGTCGTATGGCCTCCTCGCTGGGCTCACTGTGGAGAGGGTAGAAGGGTAGGGGACGGATCCATGCTCAGGCTTGTCAGAAAAGGTCTCGGGTTCATCCATGGTTTCTCACAGCTCCGCCATGGCCCTTGCCACACTGCCCATTTCTGGCCCTGAGTGTGCCAGCCCCCAAGGAAAGGTTGCTTATGGTCTGCACCTCCATTCCTGGGCCCGACAGTGCATGATGATCTGCTTTCTACCTAAGGATGCTGCAAATGCCCTTCTTTGTACCCTCAAGAAACACCATGGGGCACTGCAGGTAATGCGCGACCCCTGGTGCAGGCCACCGATAGCACACACCTGCCCCCATCACTATCATCAGTGTCTTGGGCTGTTTCCCTAACTCCTCTGGGCTTCTGCTTCCTCTTCTGTAAACTAGGCATGATAAGGACCACCTCTTGCTGGCCAGGCATGATGGCACTCATCTGTAATCCCAGCTACTTGGAGGCAGAGAAAAGAGGATCATGGTCTGACACCAGCCAGGTCAAAAGTGCAAGAGCCTATGTGAAAAGCAAGGCTAAATCCAAAGGACTAAAGTTGTGGCTGAACTGGTAGAGTGCTCCTACAAGGCCCTGAGTTCAAACCTCAGTACTGAAAACAGAAAGAAGAGTAAAAAAGCCTCTGTCCCCCTGGTGGGTACACACTGGCAGATACACTTCACACTCTTAGGAAACTCCCAGTAAACAGTGAGGAGTTATTATTAAAAGCATGTGCTTCTATTCACAATAGCCAAATTATGGAAACAGCCAAGATGCCCCACCACTGACGAATGGATTAAGAAAATGTGGTATCTATACGCAATGGAATTTTATGCAGCCATGAAAAAGAACGAAATGTTACTCGCTGGTAAATGGATGGAATTGGAGAACATCATTCTGAGTGAGGTTAGCCTGGCCCAAAGACCAAAAATCGTATGTTCTCCCTCATATGTGGACATTAGATCAAGGGCAAACACAACAAGGGGATTGGACTTTGAGCACATGATAAAAGCAAGAGCACACAAGGAAGGGGTGAGGATAGGTAAGACACCTAAAAAACTAGCTAGCATTTGTTGCCCTTAACACAGAGAAACTAAAGCAGATACCTTAAAGCAACTGAGGCCAATAGGAAAAGGGGACCAGGAACTAGAGAAAAGGTTAGATCAAAAAGAATTAACTTAGAAGGTAACACACACGCACAGGAAATTAATGTGAGTCAACTCCCTGTATAGCTATCCTTATCTCAACCAGCAAAAACCCTTGTCCCTTCCTGTTATTGCTTATACTCTCTCTACAACAAAATTAGAGATAAGGGCAAAATAGTTTCTGCTGGGTATTGAGGGGGTGGTGGGGGAGAGGAAGGGGGTGGAGTGGGTGATAAGGGAGGGGGGTAGCAGGGGGGAGAAATGACCCAAGCCTTGTATGCACATATGAATAATAAAACAATAAAAAAAAGCATGTGCTTTTAATAATATTGTGGCAAAGTCATACTTTGTGCATTTTTGTCAACTGTATAACAGACTCTAACACCTTGAACTTGTATGGTTCAAAATGGCCTTTCAAAATGAGACAATGATTTGTCCTCAACTCAGCATTTAACTGAAACTCAGAAACAACATGGCATACTCATAGGAAGTCCACATTCCAAAATCCCATGAAGATGTACCTGTCCCCTTCCTTTCCCTCCCAACTGGAATCAGAGAAGGTAAGGCAGAACCCATGGGGCTCTTAACAACCTCAGGGAGGCTCTGTCATTTCCTGTGTCATTGGCTAGCACTGAGTGAGCATGAGGTCCCCAGGCACTGCAGAGAAAAAGAGCAAAGGCCAGAAAAGAAGCCAGAAGCAGTAACTAGCAGGAGGAAGGGAGTCATCAGATCCAGAACCCTGACCATTTCACCAAACTGAGAAACCTTACCAAGTGGGTTTCACATTCTCTCAGACCCTAGACCACACCACTGATTTGATGCAGGGGCCCTCGCGCATCTCGGTGTTTCTTCTGCTATTCTACCAGTAAGTGTTTGCTGAGTATATTTGTCACCCATGTTTTAATTTTTGTCTGAATATATTTCTTGATTGTTAAATCAGATTAGAAACTAGGATCAGTTCTGGAAACAGGCCATCCTTATATACGAGCCATATTTCATCTGAAGGAAAATGAAGACGTCCAAGTTGAGAGGAAGTACCTGTCAGTCTACTGGGTATGAAGAGAATTTCTTTTTCTTTCTGCAGCCAAACATGGGCACTTTCATACTCCGCAGGTCTGACTGCCACAAAATCACTGTCTGCATGATCCAAGCCCGACAGGAAGTCTTCAGCATCCTTTCCATGAAGCAGCTCTTCCTCATCCTGTGTTATATTAAGAGAAACAAGAAAAAGTCACACCAAGATTCTTAGTTTACCTAAGAAAATAATTACTGAATCTGAACTCATCAAACGTATTTTTCCCTTTTTAAAATGAAAGCACAGAACTATATGACCTTTCCTATTCAACAGGTGGGGTTTTGTTGGGTGTTTTCACTAGTCTATATGCCTGAAAGGTATGAAATCAGACAGGACTGACTCAGAAGAGAGCTGATAAGCAAAGTAGTTGAAATCCTAACAAACCCAGTTTCCTTTGAGGTGCTTATTTGTTGACATTTATTTTTAAAACTTGAACTCATAATTATGTAGCATTTAATCTTCTGACCCAGCACTGACCCAAGTGCAAAGACCCTGAGTGGACAGATGTAGATACCATACACTGCTCAGAAGGTCTGGGTTTGTATTCCAGCTTTGCTGAGTGCTGCCTAAGGGACTGAGAGAATTTACTTAACCTTCTGATCCTTAGTATTCTCTAATGTAACATGGGGATATTAATGGGGCTTACCTCTTAGGACTCTATGAGGATAAATTTAAATTAAATGATGCATGTGAAAATTCTAAGCACAGTGGCTATGTTAGCTGAAGTATGTTAACTTTGAGTATTTTCCAGCCTTTTTCTCCTCTCCTCTCTTCTACTTTCCTTCTCCTTCTTCTCTCCTCCTCCTTTTCCTTTTCCTCCTCCTCCTCTTTCTCCTTCATTTTTAGTTAGACAGGGTCTCACTATGTAGCCCAAGCTGCCCTCCAACGTGGGAACCTCCTGAGTCAGTGCCTCTGAGTGCCAAGATTACAGACTTGTACCGCCATTCCTGCTTCTTTTTCTTTTTATTATTTTCCTTTCTCTTTCCTCTACTCCTTCTCCATTTGAACATTTAAACCTGGCACTCATGTTTAAGCAATGTCTTTTAAGATCCTACAGAGACTTTATTTAGCTAAAGACCATGGTGGTAGCCTTTCCAAATATTTCCTTTCCAGATATATGAAACAAAAAGAAGGGAAAAGCAAATCACCATGGAAACCAAGCTTTTAGCATAGCTTGAAGAAAGAGAATGGCAAAAACATCAATAAAAGAACCAATAGCAATCCATTTTTCTACTCCTGTCTACCTCTGCTTTGTGGGGAGCAAAGGCAAAGTAAGAACAACTGCAAAGAAGACCGTAAAGAGAAGTCAGCAAGGCAGCCTCTTGATGACCTAGTTGTCCAGAAGGACTAAATTACTTTGAATATGAAAATACTTGAAAGGTGTCTGGGCAGACCAAAGACGGACTGTGGGAAGGGGTGTCCAAGTGTGCAGTTTTAGAAACATAATGTTCCTGGGGAATTGAGAAGGCAAAGGCTAAAGGGAGAACTACCCTTTAAAGGCAGAGTCATGATTTTAGAAGATGCCCACAAATTGGTCCTTCCAAAGGTGGAGCCTAATTCTCCTCCCTTGGAGAGTGCATTGTCCTTCATATCTTGTTTTATGAGTAGAATATGGCAGAAATAGTGGCAATGACTTCAGAGACTTGGTCTTAAAGGCACCATAGTTTCCTCCTTGAGTTCTCTCTTGGGTCACTTGCTTAAAGGAAACCAGCTGTCATGTCATTAAGAACACCTGAGCAATGTTATGGGGAGGTTCCATGGCAAGGCTGGACCAGCCACCTTGGAAGCAAACCCTCTAGTGTCAGCTAAGCCTACAGATACCTGCAGGCTTGTCTGCAGTCTTCTCAGAGATCCTGAATTAGAGAAAGCTGAATATTGGTACATAAAACAATTACTATAGAATAAGCAGGAACATTTCTATGTTTCTGCAGACCTGGGTAAGAAAATGCATTTCCGGGAGGCATTTTTCAAGGGATGATATTAGAGGCTGAACACAGAAGTATTGCATGTTCCATGCAAATTTTGGAACATTCTGGTGTATTTTCCTTTTTTGACTTTTTAATGTGGTGATATAAAGAATATAAAATTTACCATTTCAACCATTTTAAAGTGTAAAGTTCTGTGGCATTACGGGTATTTGCATAGCTGTGTTACCATCACCACCGTCTATCTCCAGAATTTTTATTTCCCATACTAAAACTCTGTTCCCATTAAACAGTCATTCCCTATTCCTTTCTACTCCCAGACCCTGGCAACCACCATTATACTTTCTGTTTCTATAATTCTGATTACCCTAGGCAACTCAAATAAGTGGACTCACACAATATTTGTCCTTTTGTGAATGACTTATTTCACTCAGCATAATAATGTCTTCAAGGTACATCTGTGTTGTAGCATTCATTTTTCCATTTACCTTTTGGCTAGTGTGAATGTTGAGGTACAACTGTCTATTCAACTATGTTTCAATTTTTATGGGTATATCCTCAGAACAGAATAGCTAGATCACATGGTACTTGTTAAAATTTTAATTACCACCATACTTTTTTAAAACAGTAGCCATAACCATTCTACTTGCCTTACCAGCAGTACACAAAAGTCCAATCTCTCCACACCTTTTTCAACATTTATTTTTTTTAATAATCATTCTAATGGATGAGAAGAGATATTATATTGTGGTTTTAATTTGCATTTTCCTTATGATTAGTAAGGTTAAGTATCTTTTCATGTGTTTATTGGCCATTTGTATATCTTCTGTAGAGAAATGTCTTTTGAAAACCGAAGGTATCTCACTAGTATATACAATTTTCGTGTTTTTATGCATCAGTTAAAAATAAGTAAAATAATTAAAAAACCTTAACCTAATTTTAATGGTTTGTTTTTCTTTTATGTGCCACATACCAGATTCACAGTTCTGGAATGACATCTGTAGCTTGGGTGTGGTATTGGGCACAAAAAGCTGTGGGAGAGAGAAAGGTTTCATTTGCCACAGAGGCAAATACTTTGCATGTGAAATGAACACTAATCATTGTACAGTCTAGCAAGAAAAATCTGCAAACCATATTATTTCATTTTTTTTTGTATAAGAGAAAGATGTGGACAGATTTAATCAAGGCCCTTACTACTCAAACAGTGGGGTGTAATCAAGAGCTACAGAAAACCATGTGAGGCCAGTTCACCTCACTGAGCAGTAATGCCTGCTGCCTTTGTACAGTGATGGCAGGTTTCTCCTCAGCTACTTCCTTCCTTGCTATGCTTTCTCCCTCATCATTTACCTTTGCAGTCTTTCCCCCTCCTCAGTACCATCAAGACACCAAATACCATCTGCTTACCCTTTGTGTGGGTGATTCTTCTTCCTCCCCTTTCTCTTCCTCTTGATTAGCTCCAGCTCTACCTTTTACCTTTGGTTTTTCCTCTGGCTCAGGATCAAAGTTGAAAGTAAAGAAGTTGTAGGCCTCTTCTGCAGAAGGGAAGCCAGGTGGAGCCTAAGGGGAAGCAAGGAGCACCTTCAGATTATTGAATCTGAATGACCCCTCAAGAGTAACTGACAGCTGGCATGATGTTAATGCTATCAGATGCATTGAGGCCTCCTAACTCTGTTGTCTTAGTTGAAGGTTAACTGGATTACTGGTAATGAATTTTTAACAAGAGCAACATGCTGTTGGAAGTTTTAAAAATAATTGTAGTTACTTTATAAAAAAATCAATCATTTACATTCCATTATGCAAATAAATATCTTATTTCCAGGAATATAAGCTTCAGAAATGATTAGTAACATGGCAAAAAGTGGATTCACTGTTACACAGGCCAGTGCTGAGATAATTTTGTTCAGTTATGAGAATTATAAGATTTGTTAACTTTTTTTTTTTAATGTCCTATTTTGTTTTTGGTTCTCCTTGAGTTGGTAATGTTCCTTCTTCCTCAACATGAAGGCTGGTGCAAATTCAGTGCTGAACCAAGTGTCTCAACCCTACTATTTCCTGCCATCCATGAGCCTCCCTTCTTCCCCCACGTGAAGCAGTATTCTAAGCTCTCCAGCTAGATTCTAGGAGTTTTGAGAGCCCACTCCTTTCTCACAGTTTTTTTTTTTTTTCTTGTATTCTCCAAGGCAACAGGGCTCAGGTATGTGGATGGACATCTGTTATTGGGTAGTTTTGGAAAACACAAAAAACTACTATTTAAAGAGGCAGGATTTCTCACCTGGGGTTTAGCCTTGATTTTTCGTGCAGAATCACGGAACTTTACTCTTAAATAACTTTGTGAATCATCTTCTTGTTGAGTCCCTGGTACCTCTTTACCTGACTACATGAATGGGAAAAATGACAGATAAATCAAGTAAGTCAAGAATCTAAGGTTGTTCTAAATTAAAGGTTATAACCCTTTATCTTGTTACTATTGCTGCATCTCATCATTTAGAGGGATGAAATGCTTACAAATTTCAACTATACTTAAAAGTTAAGATGGCCAAACATTTTCTTACTCAACCTTGTTTCTGTTAAGGCTATGTAAATGTAAAATTATATACTCAATAAGTCCTAAAGTGGAAGATTCTATAGATCAAAAGATTGTGCATTTTGCAGAAGCTAATTCGCAAATAATCTATTTAAAAATCATCAGTAATGTTTGAGTATAAGTAATTCCATTGCTTCCTACCCTTCTTCCCCCAGGCACAAGGTTTGTTTCTCACTGAGCCTCGGGACTTCTTGTTCATTTGGTGAACTGTCTATTTGGTGAGACTTCTGCCTATACAGGTCAAGTGTCCCTTATCCAAAATGCTTGGCTTCAGAAGTATTTCAGATTCTGGATTTTTGGGAAGGTTTTGGAATGTTTGCATAGATGTAATGAGATATCTTAGGTATGGTTCCAAAGTCCAAATACAAAATTTATTTATGTTTCATATACACTATACCTCATACACATGACTGAAGATAATTTAATACAATATTTTTAGTGCATCTGTGTTTTGACTATGATCTATCACACAAGATCAAGTATGGAATTTTTTCCTTGTGGTGTCATGTCTGTGCTCAAATAGATTTGGATTTTGAAGCATTTCATATTTCAGATGTGTGCATTAAGGATGCCCTTAACTTGTACTTGCTCAATGTGAGATTCTCTTTCTGTTATTCCCTTTGTCCTCAGAATCAACTTCCCATTCATCTCTCCTTCTAAACTCTCCCATCTAGAACCTTTCCACTTAGCAAAATCCAAATGCTGTGCCTTTCTTTTGAACAATTTGAATCCAATTTTGAACAATTAGATTCTACAATAGTAGCATCTAAATAATTCTACCATCCCATTAATGTATCTAGATATTCAAAATGAGAAGGTACAACCTCAGTCTACTGATGGAAACTTGATCACTATTATTTGGATTGAGACATTTCATAGCACGGAACAATTTTCACTTAACGACAATCATGTGGGGACTTTTAATATATCTGTCTCAAGTCCTTCCTGTTCCTCAAGACCATGCAAAGCATCCAACATGATCTTTCTTTTCTAGAATCTTATCATCTTAGTCAAACCTGGTACTGTTCTTATAAGCTTGGTCACTGAAATCATGAGCTCTAGAGTCAATACATCTGGCTCTGAATCCCAGCTCTACCTCATGTAACTTAGTCTATTGGTTTGAGCATCAAATGGGATAATGTTCATGAAATATAAGCCATATCTCAATGTTTGCTGCTATCTCATGGCTAGTTTTCTTGTTACATCTCTATCTTGTCTCCCAAGTTTGTATGTACATAATGTGACTATAAATGTTTTATTTTGGCCTGCCAGAAGCCAGAGCCTGAGAAGGTTTTTTTGTTTGACTGCTTTTGTTTTTGTTTTTGATTTTATTTTTTGCCTGTGGTTGATTTTGAGAATTAATACCAAAGAACAGGAATTGGGGACTGGGGAGATTTAAATAGGATGGAAAGTCAATTCAAGGGAACATCTTAGAGTCAGTGTTTGCAATGGGAAACACAGCTTAATGCTACTGGGGATCCTCTGAAGGCCTTGTAGAATGCTTCTCAGAACTGTTCATCTGGGACAGAGAAAAGGGTAAAATTTGTCCCTTAAGTGGTCAAGGGTTGCTCTGGGGAGGGGGTCAAGGGCAGGGGTAAGGAGTTAAGCCCCTGGTGCTTCCAGTTCTGTGTGTATATCAGAACAGCTCAGTGGGTCTTCATAGGGTTTCTGAAGAGGCAGATGGACCCCTGGGATGGAAGTTGGAGGTACTTGGCACAGTTAAGGCGGTGTTATGAAATTTTACTCACATATAGCTTGATGTCCAGTAACAGCCACCATAAAAGCAAGAGCGTTAGTTGGGCATAATCAGCCACACTATCAAGGGAATAGACGTAGTTTGCATTTGTATAAAATTTTATATTTTTTCTCTATTCTCTCATTTTGTAGTGTTGAGATTTAGTTATATACAAGCTTAATGAAAGCTGAAGTTCAATGCAGTGTAAAATAAAGGAGATAATATTTGTCTTGGTCAATTCCAGAATTTTAAATATTGTTTTTGAGGATGAGGAAAGAAGTGCCTGAGTATTACATTGTGTAAGGATAAACAAACAGACAGACAGACAAATGAATAAGCTGGAGAAGAATAAAGATCATTTCCCTGTGTTTGGTCAGGAAGGTGTTGTAAGATTCTGCCAAATCCAGGCCCCTCATAAAATAGGGCTAAGATTTTTTTCATACACTGTCCACCTCAGAATTCCCCATCTCCAGTAGCCTATGAGACAATGAAGTGTTTGAGAATAAAACAAAGCAAGAGGTCAACCCAAGGCAAAGGCAAGAAACCTGCATAGGCAAGTCTTCGGTTATAGAGATCTGTGAAGATGATTGTAATAAGATACAAGACCAGGCAGAAAGTCTAACATGAATAGTTTAGAAAATAAATAGGTTAAATCCCAAATGGCCATACAAGGGTATATAGAGGTTAGCATTTTATTCATTTGTTTCTTTCCTTCTCTCTATATTTGCTTGGTATAGAAGCTAAGTTCAGTTAATATAATTTCACTGGTGTGTTTTACTAAAGAATTGATGACTTTACCCTAATAGTTATGGAATTAATAAAAAAAATTTCCAATTTTATCAAAATCTAAAAAAAAAGTAAAAATGTAAGTACATTTAAGGCCAGTAAATATGAAATGATTGAGTGTGCTGAATTAAATTTATGGAAATATTATCTAAAATACATTTGCAGTGTAAAGTAACAGCTTACATTCAGTTCCAATCCAGCATTCAAATACTGAGTGTTTCTTTTACATGCTCATGTGTCCAGCTAGGAATTCTTTCTCACCCTTTAATTTGTTGTATCTTCCAAAAATATTCCATGATCCTCTTCCAACTTGAGCTAGACAATCTCAAGTCTCATTACTTTTATTAGAGCATAATTATAAAGTATATTTGTTTTTGCCCTGATCTCTCTTCTAAACTTCTAATCAGTGTTTTAAATCCTAACCTCATTATCTCACAGATATCTCAAATTTTATATATTCTTAATACTAGTTCTGATATTAAACAAGGTATATGATTTTCAAATAAATATCTTTTCTTTGTTGTCTTTTTCTTGACGACATCCTTTAAATCACAGAAGCTTTTAGTTTTGATAAAGGCCAGTGGATCCATTTATTCCTTTGTTACTTGTGTTTTTGGTGCCACATCTAAGAAAAACATTGCCTAATCCAAGAGACCTTAATTTTTGTATGATCTGACTCCAAGACTGGGGTTAGGTGCCATTTCTGTGGGCTCTTAATGATACCCACTGCAAAGCAGAACCACTGTATACCAACATTGGCTGTTAACGTGTCTATCACCACACTGAACTCCAAAAGGGCAGGCTGTTACTGGTATCACTGTGTGTTCAGAGCCTCCTGAATGCCTGGCAGGAAGGAGTCTCCCATAAATGATGACTGGGCAACAGATAGAGTGTGTTAGAAGATCAGATCTTGGGTCACATGGGGTTGTGAATCAAGGCCACATATGAAGACATTTTTATCACATCTAGTTGGTACTCAACATAGTCTATGCTATTTCTACTTTGATTTTTATGTGTTCTTTGAGGTTTGCATTTGTTCTCTTATCACGTCTGCTGAGTAAAAAGGGAGAGGAAACGTAAGAGATTGCTTTGGTGAACTAAGATTACTGACCAAATACTCCCATCTGTTTTCTCCTTTTCTCTCTGACATCAGCCTCTAACAAGGGCTCATACTTAAATAAAGAGAGCTTAACAGGTACTGTCTGGAACACCGTGAACGTGTGTTAACTCATTTAATCCATACAACAATACCAAGAATTAGGATCTGGTATTGTCCCTCTGTGTAGAAGTGGATACTGGGGTTCAGAGAGTCAAGAAGCTACATTTCAAAGTAGAGAGAGTCTACTTCTCACCTCTGTGCCAAACTCAGTCTCCGATTCTCTCTCACTGGGACTTCGCAGGTGCCTAGGTCTTGGGGTAGGAATTTCTTGCAGCAATGCACTTTCTGCCTTGGACTAAAAAGTCAAACAAAATTACCACTAGGGTAATGTCAGGAATGCTATGAAAACCTCAGTTGGCATCTCAGAAGAGAATAATCAGTTTAAAAATACACGCTGTCCCTCTTTAAGGGACAAAAGCAAGGGAAATAGTTTAGAAGAATGACATTAATTCTTGAGCATAATATTCATCTGGGCCAAGCAAAACACTGCATTCACATGTATGATTTGAAAGAAAATTGAACGGTATTCAAATCCACACAGTTTGGAACACACAAAGCAAGCCAGACAAGTTCTGGAAAACTGCAATCAGCACTGAACAGAATATTCACATTGTTCTCTCACCCTGGCAGCTTGAAGCTTCTCCCTCATGCGTTCCCTCATGGAAAATTCTGCAAAGCCCGTTCTGGAAGTTGAAGGAATTGGAGGTAAGCCTTAAAGAATACAGGAAAATTAAATGTTTAAGAGCTAGGGATGTAGTTCAGTGGACAGTACACTTACCTAACATATACAGAGTCCTGGGTTTGATCCCCAGCACCACTAAACAAACAGAGTAACAAACAACCAAACAAACAATGGGAAATTACTTTTAAACATTTTTCTCAAGGTGAAAATTAAATTTTAAAAGTGACAGAATGTAATTTTTCAAATTCAGAGCTTTACATAACATGAAATGAAGCTGACAATCCTTCTTTTGATGTGGTAAGTACATGTTTTGACTTCTTTGAGACTGACAGTGAAGACCATGGTCTGGTCAGAGGCTGTCACTTTGATTTAACTAATACACTGAATGTCATCTGTTTATTCAAGGCACACAAACACTAACCAACTCAATTACCACTGGGAAGAGGCTTTTCAATTTGGTGACTTTTCTCATGTTTATTCACATAATCATGATGGAAGCAATGGCTAGAGAAGATGGAGTCATGCCTTTCCTGATAACTAGTAACACAGTAGGTAATATATATTTGCATGTGTCTCAGGCCTCCAAGTGCCTACAGTGGTAGACTACAGTTGGTGAGCTATGGGTTTTTCCTCCTTTGCTCAGTGGGCATCCTTTAACTAGAATGTTCACCCCATTCTCCAGCTGCTGGGTTCCAAGGTAACACCAAGAGCCCTCCTTCAGGCTGCTCATCTCTGAATCTCAGACTAAGCTTCATAAAAATTCTTCTCTCCAGGTCTTGATGACTTTTTTTTTTAAGTTGCCAAAATTAAATTATCTACTTCATTTATATCAACTTTCACTGGATTCTGAACTTTCTCTGTAACAAATACTGAGAAATTGGCTCTGAAAATGATACTTTAATCAGAGAAACTAACATGAATGAATGGAAAACAGATGCTAGTAATGAAGAAATTTATATTATAGTTTCTCCCTGAAGAGACAGTGCAAGATGGAATTGTGGGGGATGGGCACACTTCTAATAGATGCCTATTTGATTTGGAACTACAGCATATTCAATTAAATGCTTTCCTTGTTTGGAATGTCATAACTATATATAAGTTTGATTAACAAATTAGAAGCTAAAGTTTTCAATGCATGGATTTGCATTTGTTCAAAAGGGATGTAGCACCTCTGGGCATATACCTGGTACAGTATGGGAGGCCACAGGGTCAGGGATGCTGGTTTCTTAGCCTGACCTTGATAGCACTGGGAACCCTGAATGGAGCTACAGTATGACAGAAGGTCCCAGGTTCAAGGTGAGGAGCTGGGCTGGTAACACTTAGGGCAGCCCAGACCAATGAGATGGTTAGGAAGTAAAAAGTCAGGACAGGAATCAAATATTTGCATCCTGGTGGGCAAACTTGATTGGAGGCTCTGTCGGGCATGCTTGATGTGTTCGCTCAGCTCACATTGTGTGATGCCATCTATACTTTGCTGCTGGGTGGGGCAGAGTTCAAAGTCCATTTCTGTTCTCTAGGACTTCCGTCTGGTGTTGGTGGTGGGAGGGTCTGAGTACTAACAACAAGAGACTTCAACAAGAATACTAATAACAAGATGCCACAGAGATGGTCTTCTCGGCCTGTCCCAGGCTTAAAGGGTACTTTCCAAAGGGGTGATGTATGTTTGATTTTTGAAAGATGAGTAGATTGGGTTAAAAAAGAAAACAGAAACAAAACCTCCAATAGGGAAGGGGTTTTTCTAGGGAGGGGAGCTAAGGGAGTGATCTACTTGAGTGCCTTTCTTTTTGGAAAATACTGAGGGACAACCAGATGGAGAATTTTGTGAAGACTCTAAACTGACTTTATGCCTCATATCAGGAGTCTTCTATGGGTCCCTGACAACCACTGCTGGGTTACAGTACTGCCATTGTGGGCAACTGGAGTCTATGAGCTTCTAAAGACCAACCAGGTTAAATTCAAGGATGCAGCAAGTGAGAACACAGATGCTGGAGGCCAGCAGATTAAAGCATGAATCCTGGCTCTGTCACTTCTAGCTATTGATTCTTTCTGGATCTTAGTTTCCTAATCTATAAAACAATGCATGAGGCTTGATGTGGTGGCCCATTCCTGTAATCTCAGTTACTTGGGAGGTGGAGATGGAGAGGACTGTGGTTTGAGGCCAGCCCAGCCAAGAACTTAATGAGACCCTGTTTCAACAAACAAGTCAGCTGTGGTGGTACATATCTGTAATCTTAGCTATGCAGGAGGTTTAAGTAGGAGGATCATGATTTGAGGCTGGCCAGGCAAAAATGTAAGACCCCAAATGAAAAATAACTAAAACCAAAAGGGCTGGAGGTATGGCTCAAGTGGCAGAGCACCTGACTAGCAAGTATGACAACCTGAGTTTAAACTCCAATATTGCCAATAAAACATAAAATAGGACTGGTCTGACAATTAAATAATAAAATACATGTAAAAACCTTAGCATGGTGCCTATCTGACTCAGAACATGGTCTTACATTCTTAGTGTTTAAAGTTGTCAGATTTATTTTGTTTATCTGTCTGTCCACCTATATATTGGTCTGTTATGTCTGCTTAATCCTCTCTCTCTCCCTCTCTTTCTCTCTTTCTCTTTCTGGAATAAATGAAAGCTTTCCATAGTTTTCTCAGCATCAATCCACAAACATTAATGAGCTGGTCACAAAGGAAAGCCTATGGACCCATTTATAGAACATTAGCTTCAGCCCAGGTTAACAAGCCTTTCCCAGTAGGCTCACTTTGCAAACATTCAACTCCCCCTTGACATTTAAAAAAGGGGAGGAGTTCAAGGATAGTTCAACATTTGAAAGTAATCAATGCAATTCACCACTTTGACAGACTGCAGGGCCAAACTGCATGATCATCCCAACTGATGCAGAAACATTTGACAAGACTGAACATGCTTTCATGATAAAAAACATTCAGAATCCTAGAAATAGAAGGGATCTTCCTCAACATAATACAGGAAAACTACAGTTCACATCATATTCAATAAGACACGGAAGGTAAGGAAAGATAACTGCTTTTGCTTCTTCTATTCAACCCAGCATCGGAAGCCTCCCTCAGAGCAAGTAGGCAAGTAAAAGAAATAAACACCATCCAAATTTTGAAAGGAAGATATGAAATTTTCTCTATTCACAAATTACATGATTGAATATATAGAAAACCTGACTCTACAAAAAAAAATCTGTTAGAATAAATACTTGAATCCATCAAAGTTGCACAACACAGAAAAAACACATGAAAATCAGTAGCATTTGTATATACCAGCAATAAGTAATCAAAAATAAAATTAAGAAAATAATTTCATTTATAATCACATCAAAAAATAAATAAAACACTTAGGAGGATACTTATTTAGAAGGTGAAAGACTTCTGCATAAAAAAGTATAAAACATTCTGAAAGAAATGAAAGAACATAAATAAATGGAAAGATACTGCATGTTTGTGGATTGGAAAATTTAATATTGTTAAAATGTCAATCCTACCCAAAACAATGTACAGACTTAATGCAATCCCTGTCAAAATCCCAATGATATTTGTTCTACAGAAATAGAAAAACCCTCCCTATGTTTCTTGAGGAATATTAAGGAACCCTGAGTAACTAAAACAATTTTGAAAAGGAACAAATTTGGAGAGATTACAAAGCACATTACAAAGCTACAGTAATCAAAACAGTGTTATATTAGCACAAAGACAGAAATACAGACCAGTGGAATAGAATGGAGAGCCCAAAACTAAACCCTTGAATGTATGGTCAGACGATCCTCCATAAATGTGCAAAAACTGCTCAGTGGGAAAGGATAGTCTTTAACAAATGGTGTTGGGAAAAGTGGATATCCACATGCAAAAGAATGAGTTGGTTCCTTAACTAGACCTTATATAAAACGAAATGGATAAGGGCCTAAACATAAGACCTAATACTAAAAGAAGACAAATAAGATAAAAATTTCATGACAATGGATTTGGCCTTAATTTTCTGGACCTGATACCAAAGACACGGGCAACAAAAGCAAAAATAGACAGCTGGATCCACATCAAACTTAAACACTACTGTGCATCAAAGGAAGACACAATCAGCAGGGTGATCATAGTAGACAAAGTTCTGTTCTCAGGGAGCTTCTGTCCAAGTAGAACAGACAATCTGCACACCAACAGCTCCCACAGGTGAGATGCACACTGAAGGAAAACAGGCCAGGAGAGAGGGCAGCCTGTGGGTAGAGGGAGGAGAGAAGGGCAATTCCTGCTAGTCAAGGAAGGCTTTTCCAGCCTCTGCCACTCTCCAACCAGATGCCTCCACCAGGTCCATGTCCACTTAGGTATCCAGCAGGTATCTTAAACTTCTCATGCCCTTTCCTGAAGTCTACTCCCAGACTTGTCCTTCTGCCAGCTTTCCTCTCTTTTAAATGGCAACTCCATTTCCCAGTTGCTCCCCAAAACCATGGAGTCATTTTTCCTCTTTTACAACTTTGGTTCAATCTAGTAACAAACCCTGTTGGTTGTACATTCCAAATGCCCAGATTTCCACCATTTCTTCCACCCCTCCCACAACCAGCCTGAATCCATTCCCCACCATCTCCCACCTGGATTGTTTTATTGGCCTCTACCTAGTTTCTGTACCTCTATTCTTTATTTTATTTTTTAGGTACAGAATTAAATATTCCATTTATTACTTATTAGTTTGTAAACCATAAGAAAACCAATCTGGTCATTTCCCCCACCAGCAGATCTTGTGTTGGAATGGAAAATGTCAATATACAGATTTCAGCAGCCAGCAGACACTTCATGAAACTGACCCAAAGCCATGTGGAGCTGAATGACAGGTTTACCATCTTCACATACACCATTAACATTAATACCTTTGCAGTGCAGATTGGCCAGATCTGTTACTTGGCAATGAGAAAAACTGAATGCAGACACCATGCCTCGGGAGAAGGCCACCATGCCTTGGGAGAAGGCCTGCCAGGATTGCTTCTGTCCCCTGGTACACAGCAATTGCCTCAAAACTTGGGCCAAAATATTTATAAAGCAAGCAAACAAAAAGACAGACATACAGGCTCTCCTGAGACGGGGAGGTGCATCAGTTCTCAGGTAAGCAGGACAATAAGCTGACTAAACAGCCTCCTAAAACACAAAATTCCAATTTTCAAAAGCAAAAAGAGCCTAACCTCATAGGAGTCCAGCATAAGATACGATGGAAATGTCGTGTTCACCAGGAGACAAGGGGCAAATGGCTGTTTGATCTGTGGCTCACTGTCCCCCAGTTCATCCAGAGACTGGGGACAGAAAGATGTGCCTCTACTCTTGCCTGTTCCAAAGTCTACGCTTGGCACAGTAGCATGTAGTCTGACCATGTCAGTTCTCTGCCATACTCCCCAGAGACTCTCATAGAGAGTCTTAGATTAACGTCTAAGGACCCACAGGCTGAGTGCCATCCCTCTCCTTCCTTCTACTCTGCTCCCTTCTCTTACTTCCTGCTCACTCTCTTTCATCTACCCTTGCCTCCAGGCTGTTCCTTAAACATACCAAGCACTCTCTTGTTTAAGGACACTCCTAGAATATTCCCCCACCAGGAATCGCTCATTTCCTTTTATAAACACTAGCTTTTCCCATCACTCACATCCAGCTTATTATTTTTCTCTATTGCACTTCTCCCCAGCTGCCATACTGCGTATTTATCAGGCGTATTTCAATTTTTTTCTCTCTTTTCCTCTCACGACACCAACAAATGGGACATAAAGTGTGTGAAGGTCATTTATTACATTTTATTCTTGCTCCCATTTTAAAAATTAAGAAACTGAATTTAGAGAGGCCAGGAAACTTGTGCAGATAAGACAGGTAGAGATGGTAACTCGTGTGTGATTCCAAAGTCCACAGTCTTAACTGCCACAACACGGGCGTCTTTCAGCCAATTGTTTAATAAGGAAACAGACAGACAACTTCCTTTAAGTGGGAATCAAAGCCTAGGAGTGCTCTGCTCTGCTTTGCTTTGGAGCCAACCAAAGCTGGGCAATTGGAGAAGACTGAAAAACTCAAGATGGAAGGGACCAAATTGCATAGGGCCTCAAATGCCAGAAAAATAATATTTTATGTGCTGCGCATTACAGACTTCTGAATAGAAAAGTGAAAGAAGTTTTAAAGAAAGACTAATGTGGTGTTTTATTGTCATGTGTTCTTTGACTCCTCCCTTCAAAAGGTGGAGCCTAATTTTCCTGCTCTTGAATGTGAGCTGGATTTTGTGACATGGTTCTAGGAAATAGCACATGGACAATTTCCAAAACTGAGTACTTAAAGATATCACTGCTTTCACCTTGCTCTCTGCCCACTGAGTGTTTTCTGTTCAAAGACCTCTGTCTGAAATTTCCACCCAACTCCCACACACTGTTGAAGCTCAATTCCTCTGTTGACTCTCCTGTCACACTACCCCGCCTCTTGCCATCCCATAATCATTTCTGTGATCCTCACAGTTCTCACCCTCACAGCTCTCACCACTCCTGGTGGCTTGTTTGCCTCCAGCTCTAATGTGCATTGGAATTACTATGTGTGATACCTGACCTGCTGTCTTCCCTATGTGACTGACTCTCTGCTGTTTTTGACTTTTTACTTCTGACTGACTCTGGCCATACAGGATCCATACAGGATCCATCAAGTGCTCCATTCCTCACTCTTAGGGATGTTTTCTCTGCATCTGAGTCCACCAGTAGTGCTGCCCAAATCAGCAACAGTTTTCAGCTGTATCCAGGGCTTTCTATTTAGAGATAAGGCCTATAGGAAGTAATTAAGAGCAAATAAGATCATAGGGTAGAGCTCTGTAAGGTAAGATTAGTGTCCTTACTTTAAGAATAGCCACTAGAGCTACCTTCTTTCCTCCAACACCTACATAGAGGTCGTGTGAGCATAGAGCAAGATGGCAGCTGTCTAGAAGCCAGGAAGAAGGGCCTACTATGATTTCACTCTTCCAACCTCCAGACCTATAAATTTCGGTTGTTTAAAGCACCCAGTTTATGATATTTAGTTATGGCAGCTTGAAATGACTAAGACAAGTTGTAAATCTTCAATAAGAAGAATTTTGAAAAAGAAACAGCTATATGGGATAAAGTTTGGTTCTTTTCTACTAATTCCTAACAGCTCTCATTGAATCACTGCCTTTAGATTGGAACCACATTTTTCTTAGGGTTGGACTTCAAATCAGCTTACTTCCAAAGCTCTTCAATTTCCAACAATAACTTTATTTGCCAGCTCTGCCGCAGTGAAATAGTATAACAATTATGTAACAATTGAAAAATGTAACACTCGACTTTTGTCTAATCTGCCTTTCATGAAAAGCCAGGAGTGATGGGAATGGTTTTCTCTGCAATGAGCAGATAATTAATGATGTTCTCTGTACTGGGGAAGAACAAATGCTGTAAAGTACAGGACAAGTTTCATGAACGGTGTCCTAAGAGAAGAGGTTGCCAGAAGCCACCTTCTTTTCTCTCAACATCAGATTCATTTCAAGTCCCACTTGGTTGACATGTAAGTCTTCCCTAACTATGTCATCCTCCTTTGACTTTCTACATACTTGATTATCTGCACAATTTCTATTTCAACTAACAGTCTAACTTACTATAGAAACATGTCCCAAAGCTGTGTGTCCTGTCTCCTAGACAAATGCTACCCTAGAAAACAGCCCACAGAGTTGTGACATATTGGGGGGAGCAGTAGTGGCTATGCATGAAAAATAATACCCCTAACCACACCCTGTAATTCCCTGCGCTGAGCTCACGGTATGCAATTAATAAGTCTGAGCTGGGTGACACTTACTCCGTGGCCCCCGCCGGGCTGTCACACTCAGGAGGCGAGTCCCAAGCTCTTCCTGTGAAGGATCCTCTTGGGAGCCATCGTGGGATTTTTCTGACACCATTTCCTCTGGGTCAGTAGTTGGCAGCTGTGAACAGAAGATAAAAGGTTCAGAGTTGCCCAGGGTTGCTGTTGGCCTTAGGTCTTCACTTGGGATGAGGCAGGCCACCAAGTGAGGGGATAGGCTTTAGTACTATTCAGAATGGGACAACAGTGGTCCCTTTCAACTGAGTCCCTGTAGACACACCCACCCAGGAAAGTGGTGTCAACCCTGAGTTTTTCTGGGAAATTTTATTATTGAGGCATCCCAAAACAAGATGTTTATTTTCATTTTTTTTCTAGGTAAAATGTGTAGAGCTCTGCAGAAAATCACAGTGGGGTAATTCATTCCCAACTCCAAATAGATTGGAAATACCGTTAGCGTGACTGGCTTATTTGGGGCAAATACTGATTCCACACTTTAGGTACCCCCAGGAATAGACTCTGGTATCTTCCCCAAAGTCTCAGGGGAGGAAAACAAGGAAGCACAATTGGCATTAATGCCTTGGTGGCCAGGCAGACTAAGGCTTGCAGCCAACTCAGACTGACTGTGGACTTTGGCAAGAATTCAACTTCCCTGTGCATTACTTTCTTGTCTGTAAAAGGACTAGGTCAATAGGTAGGAGGCATTGTGCACAGTTTGGCGATTCTGATTTAAATAGGTGGCCCAGGGTAGACCAGAGCCATGTTAATAAAGCCATGGTCAGGTTTTCTAGTATGTGTTGAAGGAAAAGGATAATGCCTGTAAACCAGACACACAAACATTCAGGGTTGAGGGCTGTAATATTCCTTCTCCATTCCTGTCCCATTCTTCTGTTTAGTACAAAATTCACTACAGCCTTAGCCCTGATCATCCATGGTTCACTATGCTTGTGCCTTTAGAGCTAAGGGACTGAATACTTTTTGTCTGTCACCTCTCTGTCCCGTGCCCAGAAATGCAGGGGCAGGCTGACCCCACAGGAAAGGGTTAAAGCTCTAGGGTGCTAAGTGTGGCTGCAGGTCTCCCTGGTCCCCAAGAGTGGCTAGAAAGAGACCTTTGTAACCCTTCAGCACCTCCCAACCCCCTGAGCCTGCCCCTGTGTGACTTCATCACAGCCTGCAGAACACAGGGGTGGGGGGCGGTCCTCTTGCTCAGCTTACCCCAGCAGGAATGTGCTGAGCATGGAGGAGCTGGGAGGGAGGTTTCTTCCTGGTCTAGGATCTCCCGGTGCCCTCCTCAACTTCCCTGTCCATCCCTCTGTGGGTAGCCAGCCCCACCACGTGATTGCTGGCTCAAAATGGCGATCCCTTTCCCTCCCTCCCAAGCCCGCATCTCAGTTGTTCCAGGCAATAGCCCTTTCCCTGCCTCCCTTCTCAGCTCCTTGCTAAGAGATCTGCTTTATGCGAAAAGGTTTACCTTGCATGGAGGGTGCTCCCTAGGCGAGGAGCTCCTGCGGAAAGGTGGGGATGAAACAGGCATGGTCTCTGGCTCAGAATAATGTGGAATTTGGGCTTGGAGTTGGAAAGAGGGAGTTCTATAAGATTTGTAATTCTGCACTGCCATCTACTGCCCGTCCTTGATTATGACACTCAGTGACAACACTAAAACAGGCTTCTTCCATGCTTTCTAGACTTCCTTCAGGAGATGGAAGAAGTCTTAAAGGAAAAATACTCCAACTATGGATCACAGCCTTATTATGAGGGCCATTTATAAGACCACACACTAGGGTTCTACACACTGGTTCATCCTTCTGCATCCCTGCTTCACAGTTCCCCAGAGCCGGCCAAAAATTGGTACCCATGGGAGGCATGCTGCCTACGGCAGATTCTGTGTGGTCCTCTGGGGCTGCAAGAAGATCACTGGTCAATCACACAATACACAGACAGACATAGTTTCTCATCAATTCCTACCCGTTTTTTTCTTCGTTGTCTTTGGGACTTTGAGTTCTTCCGTCTTCCCACATCTTCATCCTCATCATTTTCAGTGAACTCCTTTGTTAAAATGCAAAGAGAAGAGCGGGAGAATGTTAAAAGAGGAAGAAGGGTGTGATTTTCAGGTTTTCAAATTAAAATCACCATCTTGATCTTGAGCCTCCATCCACTAACATCAAGTGTTAATGAAATGTAAGTGGCCATCACCATCTACTCTTCTCACAGTACATGCTCTTAAAAAGCTGAGTTCACACTCGAAACATTGTAAGTTAGATGATGTTGGAGCTCCCATTGTTTCAGGTGCTCATTCTTGCTTACAACATTTATTGAGCACTTATTGTGTTCCAGGTCCTGGGGGCACAGGGAAGAATACAACAAGCTTCCCACTCTCGAAAGTCACATTCTAAGAAAGGTGACTAACACGTAAATCTGCCAGGACAGATGGAGAGCCAGGACAGACATTGGATTCATATTTGGGATTTCACAGGTTAGGTGTTTCTACTTCCAGTTTGATAAGTACATAGGGAAAAAAATACACCATTAAATCACCAGGAGAGTTTCAACTTAGAGGAAATTTTGGCAGACCTTCTCTTTTTGTACACTATGCTTTTTAACGGTTTAGACATAAAATATTAGTGGCCAACTTTAAAGTTGGCCACTTTTAAAGTTTTCTACTCACAGAGTTTTACAAACTGAGGCATCAACACTTCTGAGTGAATAAGAAATAGCAGGGAATTGTGGTTCACACTTGTAAGATCTGGGAGACTGAGGACGAGCATCAAAAGTTCAAGGTTAGCCTGAGGTACATAGTGAAACCATTGAAGGGGGGGCGCTATTCAGAGAGACTTGTAAGATAAACACAGAACCTGTGCCTTGTACTCCAAGTTTATTAGAATTCCTTCCCTAATTTTAGAAAATAAACTGAAACAAAGCTGGAACACCATGCCTGGATATTAGCAACATAAGATTTCAAAGAAACTGCATTTGGATTGCTGGGTCAGGTTCAATTATTCCTCATTCCCCTTGCCTCTTAGGGGTAGGGAAGACATGAACTTTAATTGGAGGAGAGAGGTGAGAGCTCAAGCAGAAAGCAAGCTTGGCTTGGGCTTCTGCCTGGTCTGTGTGACAAAATCTCTGTGCTTCATGCTTTGAAAGAGGCCACTCTTGCTCTGGCTCCCTTTTCTCAGGGTCCATAATCCTCAACCAATGGAAAACGGTACAGTAGTGCTTCCAGTAAGATGGAATGTAATCTCCAGAAGGGCACAGCGTTTTCTTCATTGCTAGATCCTCAGGGATCAGAGACACAAAACATGTTTGTTGCAAGAATGAATAAACAAATAAGAGATTTATGTGGTTAGTACTTGATATCTTGATAGTCGGTACTTGTTAGTACTTGATAACTATGCAGATCAACTGCATAGTTTTCTGAGGAGTTTCCTCAGGCTTTTGTAAACACTGTATTGGAAACAGCAGTGTTTCTATTTCTGTGCCTATATGCCCTTAAACCAAAGGTGAAGTAACCGTTCTGAGGAATACTCTCTCTGCTCAGCGATCTATGGTCTCCAAATTGTAGACAGCTTTCCTTGTCTGGTCTGGGCAGTGCTTTAATAAGCTTTTGTACCCATGAATCAGAAATTGCAAGACTCCAGGGACAGAGGATTTTTATTAGCATTGTAGTCTACAACTGTTACCTTCATTCTATTGTTTGGTTTTGGTTTTTTGTTTTTAAGAAGTCAACGTGCTTTAGGCAGAGCTGGGCCTAGTAGCAGGTAGTAAGTTAGAACTGCTGTATGTTGGAATTCATGAAATTCCAAAATAGTCTTAGAAAGTTCAGGTAGAGCTTGGATCCCTGGGGTTCCTACAACCCCTCCCCATATACCCCCACCCCTTCACTACTGATGATAGAGCACCCTCAGCATGCATGCACTATGTGTTTGTTAAATTGTTCTAAATTTGCCCTGAAGATGTCTCTGTACCTTAAATACTTACTTAACAAAAGGCAACCTACTTAGTATGGAAACTGACAGAAAACCTAAATTGAAAGTATACTTTTGTAACAAGTAGTTGAGTGTCAGATAATCTCAGCAACCCAGCCAGTCACAGGAAGCTACACACCATATGCAAATAAGACAACACTGAGCAGCAACCAATCAAGCTGTATCTGTACCTCACTTCTGTTTTCTGCCCCTAAATGATGCAGAGTGGAGCTCTCTGCACATCTTCTGGTCTGTTCATGAATTGTTCTTTGCTCCATTAAGCTCTGGTAAATTTTAATTTGCCTGAAATTTTTCTTTTAACATATGCAGTAAATGCTTGTTCCTGGTCTAGACTTCTTCATTCACAAATACATCCAAGCAACCACTTACCTCTGCAATTATTTTTGCTTTTTCTTCCCTGGGATTCATTTTAGCTGTGATGTATCCTGACAGGGAAGGAACAATGAAGAAATCAGGCATTTTGAAATCAGTGAAATATTGTTTCTCCTACTGTTGATGAATATGAAGACTTTCTCTTCACCAGGAATCCTGTAGACTCCAGGACTGGTGGGAGTAATGACCAGAGGAGAAACAAGGATGTCACACCCCCTCAGTCCCCATATACCTGGTTTTATTGTGCAAACACTGGGAGTCAGGTGACCTTGGTTGGAATCCAGCTCCAGAAGGACAATTTCAGAGCTTCTACTCTCTCCTCAACCTCCACATTTCTGTCCTTCCTTACTCTTTACCCTTGACTTTGGTTCTCATTTCACAGAGCAAAGAGATGAGGCCAGAGAGGGCTCCAAATCCCTTTTACCCCATCCACCGTCTCACTGAATCATGTCACCTCTCTGCTTCCACTTGCCGCCGTGAGTTAGCCCTGCTTCCATCTAGATTATCACTGGCCCCAACACTTCTTCCTCTAAAACCTTGATCTTGCTGTTGCCCGCCCTCACCTGGACAATCATTTCTCCCTGCTCTATTGCTCATTCCTAACCGTGTTAGAAGTCCTATAATTTGTTCTTTAAAAAGAAAAAAAAAGGCTTATCTTGACTTTACTTCTATTTTCAGCTATTGCTCAGTTTTTCAAACTTTGTAGGAAAGTCTCTCAAATTATTCCCTCTGTTTCTAATTTTTTGGAGGGAGGTTGGGTCTAGCATGCCCTGCAGTCACTCTCACCAGTATTGCTGTGTCTAATGATTAATTCTCAGTCCTCACATACTTGACCTCATCAGAGGTGTTCAGTGATGAAAGCCATCTATCAGTTCCTTTATAAATACTTTTATCACTTGACTTCTGGGATGAGTTCTTTCCTGGTTTTCCTTCTATCACTGGCTGCTTCTTCTCACACCCCTTTGCTAGTTTCTATTAATCTCCTAAACTCAAATACTAGAGTGCTTTGGCCTCTGCCCAGTCTGTTCTCACTCCCTTGTCTCTTTTATCTGATTCTTGCCTTATACATTAAATATATACTGATATTTCCCGAATTACATTCTGAGTCTAGATAGATGTCTCCCCAGAACGCTACATTTGAGCATGTGACCCTAGGAAGGATGCCTCCACTTGGCTTAACATGCCCCAAGCGATGCTCCTGCTTTTATCCCCAGGCCTGTCAGGACTGCAACCTTTCTGTCAATAAACTGAAAGCCATTCTGCTCATGCTGAAAGCCTTGCAGTCATCCTCAACTGCTCTCTCACTCTTCTGGAACACACACACACACACACACACACACACACACACACACGATGGTTAATTTTAGGTATCACCTTGACTGGATGAAGGAATACCTAGAAACAGGAAAGCATTACTTTGGGTGCATCTGTGTAGATGTTTCCAAAGGAGGTTAGTGTATGAGTCTGAGCAGATGAGGGGGTAAAGCCCACTCTCAATGTGAGGGCAGTCATCTAATCTGCCAGGTGCCCAGAAAGAACAAATGCAGAAGGAGAATTGGTCTCTTCTCCTGACCCTAAAGACTAGGACATGACTGTATTCTGAAGTCCATGCTCTCTTGGACTCTAGGACTCTAGAACCAGCAGCCCCCTGGGTGCTCAGGGTTTTGGCCTCAAACATAGAGTTTGATCATTGGCTTCCCTGATCTGAGGCCTTGGGACTTGTACTGCACCACGCTACCAAGATTCCAAGGTCTTCAGCCTGCAGATTGCCTGTTTGGGACTTCACAGCCACCAGAATCATGTCAGTGAGTCCTCTAATAAATCTCTTCTCATGTGTCTATAAACGTATTCTGTTGGTTCTGCCTCTCTGGAGAATGCTGGCTCCAATCCATCAGAAATCCTGCCAGTTTTGACTTCACATTATGTTTAGGACTCAGCCATTTCTAACACCACCACTATTGCCACCCGAGTCAGGCGCCACCTTCTCTCATGCAGATGGCTGTAGGAGCCCCCTGATTTCTCTGCTTCCCACACTTCTCATCTACAATATTTTCTGCATTGGAAACCAAAGTGACTGGTTGAAAAACTTTTAAAATGAGATTGTGTCCTTTCACAACTCAAAATTTTCTGATGATTCCCTTTGTCAACTGAGTGAAATCCAAAATCCTTTCAAAATCTTACATGGGATTTAGCACTTGAACCCCTTTGCACCAAGGTCTTTGCACTTGTAGTTCTGTCTGCCTAAAACTCTCTTTTCCAAGTTATCTGCACATTTCTCTCTCTCTCTTTCTCATTCCACTTCACTCTGAGACTTCTTCCCTGAGGACTCACAGTACAGTGGTAAGTTCTTACTTGTGCCCTCCTAAGAACTCCCTTCATACTTTACTGTGATCTCTTTTTAATGCAAATCAACATATATATTTATATGTTTGATTATCACCATTAGAAAAAATATAGCTTCAAGAGGGCAGAAATAGTGTTTTGTTCATTGTTTATCCCCAGAGCCTCGAACCATGGTACACAATAGACAGTCAAATATTTGTCAGATGAATGACGAAGTCACTACCTATGGCCACTGTCTTCATGGCCACATTCTGGAACCCTTCCTTTAAAGCTTCATTGTCCTTCTAAGCTGCTGTGAAGACTGAACGAGAGAACAAGTGGAGAAATAACCAGGCACTGGGATGACAAATCACAAACTGTTCTTAGTATCCTGGGATCCAAATCTTAGCTAGGAGGTCTCATTTAAGCAGCTCATTTAAGCAGATTACACTGCCCTTCCTAGAGAAATTAGCATGTTAAAGGGAAGTCAAAGATCTGCATTTTTATTATCCTCCACACTGACTCCTCACAAGGCACAAGGAGAAGAGAAATGATGAAAGCCCATCAGAAAGTAAAGAGGTGGGAAGATAATTTACAGCCAACCAAGGAGCAGACAAATAAACCTAGAAAGGATGCAAAAGCTCTCCAATAAACAACTCAGGTCATGATGAATTGGAAAAAAAAGAACTGTGAAATATTTAGTAAGTTGAAAAAAAAGATTCTCCATGAATTAAAAAAAAAGTCATACATGGAAGAAAAAATAGAAGTAGAAAATGAAAAATATAACAGCATTATTTTCTTCTCATTCTTTCCTGGTCATTACCTTTGAATGAGTTTCTAAGGAAATCAAATGACACCAAAATTTATTTTTCTTATGAACACTGTGGCTTAGAAAAGATAAATCAATACAGTTCCACTTTAATATGCCTCTTGTCATCATCATTTGCATTGGGCACTTGCTAATATATTCTTTGTGATAACGTCAAAATAAGAGCTATGATTTACTGTGCACTTATTCTGTGCCATCCCTAGATATATGTTCCCTTTATTCCTCATAATTATGCTTCTACCTGAGTAAGAACTGCCTCAGTTTATACAGGAGACTTCCACAGGTTATAGGATTTGTCCACGTTGTAGTTATTAAATGTTGTATTCAAAAACTGACCTCAAGACTTTGTGATGCCAAAGGCCTCCTCTATTCCTCTCCACCTCTGAGTCTCAATATTTAGTCTTGGCAGTGGTGTCAGTAATTATTCTCTTCCGTTTTATTATTCTAGAAATATTTAAAATTGGAAGCTGTGAAGCATTGCATTGATAGTGTTGATATTAATATAATTAATATTGAAGGACAGACTGTAGGAGGTCCCAAAAGGTGATAAGTGGTCAAGGAGACACCTCTCCTTCCCAGGAAACCTCTATCTGCACCTGAGAGACATCCCTGCCCTGGGGCAATATACAAAAAGGTTATAAAAACCCAATCTCCAACTTGACCCATGGGACCATGGGTTTCCCAGGTCCCCCTGTATGCCCTCCATGCAGCCTTTCTCTTCTCTTCTCTACAAATAAAATCTTTCCTACCTCTGCTGCTGGAGTCCGCCTGTGCTTTCATTCTCAGAGCGGGCTCAAGAACCCTGAGCACCTGAAATTCCTGCGCGTGTCATCTGCGCATCGTATTGCTTCCTCTCTCCAAGGGTGACAAGTTTATAAGGGCTCAATGACAGAAAGTGTGTAGAACAGAGAACAGCATGGACCAGGCTCTCTGTAGTGGTGGGTTGTATTATTATAGGTTAGATGACAGTAGTAGGGTTTATTATTAAGAAGACATGATGGCAGAGAGGGTCAGTGGGAGAAAGGAGTAAAGAGGAAAACAGGGTGGTGGAAAGAGGAGAGTCATAAGGAAAGTCTTAGGGATGTTCAAGCCCCATTTCTCTCTTTAGGCCCACCACAACCCACAATGCTGATCCCCTGCCTTCAGCCAGGCCCAGGATTTCCTATGTCCATCTGTGGTGCTTCTGAAACCTTCTGCCCTCCTACCCCTGTGCATTTTCGCCCCCCCCCCCCTCCCCCGCCGCCCCTAGGAGATCTTTCTACCCATCCTGCTGAACTTTCAGAAACTTCAGGAGGTGTCACACTCCCCCCTTTTGCAACTTGCTTTCTATATAAGTCATTTCAGCCACAGCTTCCTTAGTATAAGATTGGTGACAAATACCCTTGTAGAATGATTTGGTCCAATAGCTATGACTGACGTATCTATTTCCCTTGATGTGTGCACATAGGACCCTATTTGTGCTGGGCTGTGTGGTACAAGGCTGATGCATTTACATGAAGGAGTAAGTGCAGAAGCTCCTCCCAGGAAGGAGTCCTGCTGGGCTCCCAGATCTTTAGATGTCTTTATAAATCTCTTCTGGCACTTAGCTCGTTGTGCTCTTATTATCTGTTTATTGGTCTGTCTTTCCAGTAACCACCCAGCTTCTGACCTGGTTGAATTCTTTTTTGCACACGCTAAACTTTAAGCATGTTGCCTGCTGTATTGGTAGTGTTTAATAAATGCTTGCAGGAATGACTATAAATGAGCTCTAGGTGATCTGTATAAAGAGATATTTCATATGGCACTGAGTTTACTTGCAGAAAAGTTTATATAAAAACGCAGTAGCAGACATATATTTCCCATTGGACTTTATTAGCTTTTCACAGCCCCTCTTTGCAAAGAAGGAAAATGAATAGTTTAAACCATGGCCAGTAGATTTTCCTGAGGTCCTTGGAGCACAGCAGTGCTCAGCCCTGTGCTTAAGAACACTTTCTCTGTCCAATGCTAAGGAAAATGAAGTTTGCAGTAACTATTACTCCTCCCCTTGAACCAGATTGAACTAAAAGACCCTGCAATGCAACAGGCAGCAAAGAATTCACAGCGAGCTGGTCAGAGGATTTCTACTCAGGGATCCAGATGAACCGGATTTACATTTCCTGCAAACCAGACACCAGACAGCAGCTCAAATCAAAGCTGCCACATAATGGTCTGCATTCCCATTGCAGAAAGTAAGAATGCAAATAACTATGAGAGCCCCTAAATGTCTAATGCATCCAACCCACTCTAGGGCACCAAGGGAGAGGCTGAATTCCAAGCCACTAACTGCAAACGGGAAACCATTGCTGCAGCCTGGTTCAGTTAAGAACGGATTTACCTTAAGGAACTTTACAAAAGGCACTTTGTAGGTTCTGCCTTCAGGAATGGAGTGCAGTGGAGAGAGACAGGGTGGATCCTGCAGAAGAATCTTCTACAAAGGTCCCAGGGAAGGGCTGAGTGTCAGAGAGCTCCTGGGCTTCTCCCCGGAAGCCGCAGCCATGTCTCAGGGCAAAAACATCAGCTTAGCAACCCGTTCCCAAGGAAGGTCACTAGATGGCTTTTTTTTTTTAAAGTGACAGTTTACTTCTAGTCTTAGAATATGAACAGACCTGGTAATCAGAAGAAGCCCCACCATACAGAAGGACAAAGAGAAATCAACTTAGTCCCAAGGGAGATGGGTAGAATTCAGTCAGGCTTTCAACTGAACTTCACTCCTGTCACTTGGTTGTTGTGCATTTCTGGAAAGGGACAGGAGATGCTCAAGGTGGGGTGATTTAAAATCATAAAAGGCCATCGCTATGCTGAGAAGTTAGCTGGAGCAAAGACTTTGATGGCTGCAGTGTTTCAGACTAAACATGGAAGCTTGAACACACACATTTGATTTCTGCTTATTTTCTGAATCCCACTCTGGTTACTAAAAGGGTATGTAAATATTATGACTCAAAAAATCAAAGGAAATGGGAGAAAAGGCAAAACAGAGCAGACCAAGGGAAGCCACCCTTCAACTGTGCTAGTGTGTGTGTGTGTGTGTGTGTGTGTGTGTGTGTGTGTGTGTGTGTACTATAAGGGTACATACAGAATGAGGAAACAGGCTCAGAATTTGAAGCAGTGATGGTATGGGCTGAATTGTACCTGTACCCTGTACCTCAGAATCCAACCTTGTTGGAGATAGGGTCTTCAGAGGTAATAGAGTCAATGAGGTGGAATCGAATTCAAAAGGACTGTGTCCTCATATGAAGAGGTAATTTTTTATTATTATCATATTATTGCTGTATTGAGAGTACATTGTGACATTTACCTCCTCTGTCATTCTCCTTTATCTCCTCTCCTCCATTCCTGGAACAGTTTCAGCAGGTCTCATTTTTCCATTTTCATACATGAGTACGTAACAGTTCCACCATATTCTCTCTCTTACACCCTTCCCTTATATCTGTCCCCCTTCCACTGGTACCATCCCCAAAGACAGGACCTGTTTTGCCTTCCTGTTCTCCAATTTTGAAAAACAGACATTTTGTTTGCTTAAGATAGCAATACAGGGTGTTTCATTGTGACATTTCTGAATCGGTTCATGCCCTCTATTTTTCTCCTTTCTACCTTAGTAAAAAGATAATTTGGACACAGAGATAGAAACACACAAAAGAGGATAAGCAAAGACACAAGGAAAGCACCCTCTACATCAAGCAAGGAATGAATACTTGAAGCTACCAGAAGCTGAGACAGGCCTGGAACACACCTTCTCTCTCAGTCCACAGAAGGAACTAGCCCTGCCAACACCTTCCTCTCAGATTTCTAGTCTCCAACATTGTGAGAAAATACAGTTCTGTTGTTTAAAGCCACCAGTGCATCGTACTTTGTTAAGTAGCCTTCGGAAACTAATACAATCAGACACCAAGGAAAGTGGATGAGGCAGGGATCTGAGGATGCAGGAAGATCCAAAAGTCTGTGCAAGGAGGGGTGGGATCCTCAGGACCCTCCCTTATTCCTGCAGTTTGAGTGATGATTCCTACCCACTCACCTGCCTCTTCTGTTGCCCAGAGGAGATTGGGGCTTTCTTCTCTAAGGAGGTCTAACCAGACCTTCTGAAGTCTCAAGGTCCCAGGAATGGCAGAAGGTAAGTTTGTTTCAGAACTGATTGATAATTGTTTATGAAATAGAGAGATTTCAGGGCCCTTTCTAAGCCCTAATCAAGAAATTCAGCATTCAAACCAGACTTCTGGCTCCTATCTCTACCAGTGCTAAATTCTCCCCCCAAAAATTAGAAAATAACTTTCTGGAGAAACTGTATGATCACAAGAAATAGACCCTAGATAATGACATTTCTTAGTCTTCCAAAAACAAAACAAAACAAAACAAAACAAAAAACCCCTACATTGCTAATAAAGCATTATAGAAAAAAATTAAAGAATCTCCAGCTAAGAAATTCAATGTTCATTATAGAAAGAACTAAGAAAATAGAAAGGAAGAATTTAGGAAAGGAATAATAAAAAAAAAAAGTTGTCAGAAGAGAAAGAATAATCTATCTATCTCAACTTGTGTTTTGCATGTAGTAAGAAAGTTCATAATTGTTTAACTGTCTCATTTATGCTCTCTATATCCTTTAGGAACTCCCTAAGTGACACATTTAAAAAAGTTAGGGGCTCCAGAAGGTGGAGTATCTGCCTAGTAAGCGTGAGGCCCTGAGTTCAAACCCCAGTACCACACAAAAAGAAAAGTAGTTTCGGGCTAGTGTATCTTTCTAGGGAGTCAATAAAAAGCATTTTTTGAGGGACACACACCTTTTTTTTTTTTCATTTTTCTTTTATTATTCATATGTGCATACAAGGCTTGGTTCATTTCTCCCCCCTGCCTCCACCCCCTCCCTTACCACCCACTCCGCCCCCTCCCTCTCCCCCCCCCAATACCCAGCAGAAACTATTTTGCCCTTATTTCTAATTTTGTTGTAGAGAGAGTATAAGCAATAATAGGAAGGAACAAGGGGTTTTGCTGGTTGAGATAAGGATAGCTATACAGGGCATTGACTCACATTGATTTCCTGTGCGTGTGTGTTACCTTCTAGGTTAATTCTTTTTGATCTAACCTTTTCTCTAGTACCTGTTCCCCTTTTCCTATTGGCCTCAGTTGCTTTAAGGTATCTGCTTTAGTTTCTCTGCGTTAAGGGCAACAAATGCTAGCTAGTTTTTTAGGGGACACACACCTTTGAGTAACAGTTCAAGATGTTCACAGATAAGCCCTGCTGAAAATGAGCTCACAATCTAAAAATTAGACAACACAGGTAGACAAACCAGACACACTATTGGACACTGAGAATTTCTGATAATGTAATCATCAGATGGAGAATGCAAAGAAGGTAATGTCCAAATGTTCAAGACCATAAAAGAAAGATTTGAAAATATGAGTGGTGGGATACTATGAAAAAGATCAGGCAAATTTGAAAAAGAACCACCCAGAACTTTTAGAAATGAGTAACAAAGTTGTGACTTTTTAAAAAAGCAAAGGATGGGTTTAATTACAGATAACTAAGCTGAAAAGTAGATTAATAATGTGAAAGATAGGTAAAAATTAAAATGTGGCATGGAACAATAGAAAACAGGAAAGAGTAGATATAAAAACATGAGAAATTGAGGAGGTCTACTGTGCACAGGAGAGCCCCAGAAGGAGAGAAGAGAGAAAGAAGTTGAATGCTGAATTTTGTAGTGGAAGGATCTGGGTCAGTTCCCCTAACCTCTCTAGGTTTCAGTTTCCTTACCTGTAGAGTGAAGTTAATAACAGTAACTAGTAGGAGGTTGTTAATGACATCGAGTTAATATCTGTAACATGCTTATGACAGTCTTTACACATAGAAAATGCTGTAAGGTTTATTTATTTTTTCTGGGACTAGTGTTTGAATCCAGGGCCTTTGCTAGGAAGGCACTGTACCACTGAACCATAGCCCCAATCCTGCAACGTTTATTAAATAAAAACAAATGTGGATGCTCATTGTAAGTAATCATCTACCCAAAGTGGTCAGCTGTCTTAAGAGGTGAGATTTTGTTCAACACTCTTGTGCTAACACTAACATTTGGATTATGACCTCAGTGATCTTTATTTATTTATTATTCTTAATTTTCTGGGTACTGGGTTTGAACTCAAGGCCTCACACTACTGGCAGGCACTCTACTGCTTGAGCTGTGCCCTGTGTGCTCCAGTCATTTTTGCTCTAGTTATTTTGGACTAGGGTCTCACTTTTTCCCACACTGGTCTGGACCACAATCATCCTATTTTAAACTTCTTGCTACAGTGGAATAACAAGCGTGTACCACTGCACTCAGCTGTTTTCCATGGAGATGGAATTTCACAAACTTTTTTCCTGGGCTGGCCTGGAGCCATGGTCTTCCCCATCTCAGCCTTCTGTGTAGCTTGGGATGACTTGTGCCACTGTACCCAGCTCTCCTTGATCTTTTAATATTTAACTAAACTAGCTCATAAAAATTATGTATCTTCTTTATAAGTTCTAAAAAATATTAAAAAGCACCATTCCCAAACACCATGTTGCAAAAATTCTTATGTAAGCAAAATAAATGAATCTAGCATATTTGTTTTAAATCATAATACAAGATATCATTCTTTTAAGTGTCCCTCGCTGGCTAAAGAGTTTTTTAAAAAGTATTTTGTTAATTGCTTATACATTTATTCATAGCTAAAGAGTTTTTAATTAAGAATGTGTGTTGAATCACGTATCACAAGCTTTTTTCTATATCTTTTGAGATAACCAAATATAATTTTTATTCTTTCATCTGTTAATATGATGAGTTTCATTAGCAGACTTTTAAATGTTAAACTCTTGCTGCATTCCTGGAAGATATTCACCTTGATCAACATATTTTAAAAATTACTGGATTTACTGGATTTATGCTCTTAACTGAACTCATCCTATTGCCTGCTTGCTTGTTTTTTTTTTTTTTTTTTTTTTTGTTGATCTGGGGTTTGAATGCAAGGCATACACCTTGAGCCACTCTACCGGCCTTTTTTTTTGTGACGGGTTTTTTTGAGATAGGGTCTTATGAACTATTTGCCCAGGCTGGCTTAGAATTGTGATCTTCCTGATCTCTGCCTCCTGAGTAGCTAGGATTACAGGCATGAGCAACCAACAGCTGCTGCTTCCTTTCTTAACTTGCTCTTGCCTTATTTTAGAAGCAAGACATTCCAATCTCATAAAAGCAGATTACTCTCTCTCTCTTTCTCTCTCTGTCATTCTCTCTTCCTCTGCTTGTCCCTCTCCTCTCCTCCCTCTCTCCCCTTTCCACTATCCCTCTCCCTCTCTCTTTCCCCCTTCTCTCATGTCTGCAATGGATCAAGTAAAATTAGCATTATCTGTTCTGTGAATTAGTTTATAAAGCCTCCTGGGTCTGGAGAGAATTTTTATTGTGGTAAAAAAATATGACTTAAAATTTGTCATTTTTCCCATTTTTAAAGTGTGCAATTCAATGATTGTTAGTATATTCGAAAGTTGTGCAACCAACATTACTATCCATTTCCAAAACTTTTTCATTACTGCAAACTGTTTACTCATTAAAAAATAACTCCCCATTTTTCTCTCCTCCATTACCTTCTAGTATCCTCTAATCTACTTTCTATCTCTGTAAATTTGTCCATTGTAGATATTTCATGTAAGTAGATTCATATAATTTTTGTTCTTTTTGTCTAGTGTTTTCATGACTCATTCATGTTGCAGCGTGCATTACTATGTTACTCCTTATTAAGGTTAAATCATATTCCACTATACATATGTATCATGGTTTGTCCATCCATTCTTCTATTGATAGACACTTGGGTTGTTTCTACCTTTTGGCTATTCTGCATAACACTGCAATGAACATTTTCATATAGGTACTTGCTTGAGTACCTGTTTTCAACTTTTTTGGGTGTATTCCTAGGAATGCAATAGCTAGATCATATGGTAAGTATATGTTTAATTTTTTGAGGAAAATGAAAAGCTATTTTCGACATCAACTGCAGCATCTTACATTCCCACAGGCCATGGACAAGTTTCAGTTTTTGCATCTTCTCACTTATACTTGTTATTTTCAATTTTGTTTTATTATAGACATCCTACTAGGTATGCAGTGGTATTTTGCCATAGTTTGGCATTTCCCTAGTGAGTAGTGATGCCGAACATCGTGGTTCATTGTGCTTATTGGTCATTTCTAGTCTTTGGAGAATGATGTGTGTGAGTGTGTATGGGGGGGTAGTGATTTTAACTTGACTTATGACCACTGATTTAATATGATTTATTCGTATTTTACATTTCTTTTAATTTTAGTTTTAGTATATTATATATTTCAAGAAATTTTCCTTTTACTTTGCTTTTAAATTGATTAGTGTGAGGCTTTTCAAAATATTCCTTATTATTTTTAAACTGTGATCGCTCTATACAGTTATATTCCTTTTCTTACTCCTAATAGAAAACACTCTGTGCTGTAGCTTGGTATGCCCCTATAGCAGTTTTTAAAACACAAAATCTCTACATTTTTGACATGACTTTCATCAAGAAGTGGGGTCTTTTTTCCCCTCTCTACTGTGTCTGCGTGGACCTGTAGCTGCATTGACCAATTGAATAAGGCCGAAGTGATTCTGGCTTGCTGTCTGAACGCTGTGGCTAAATCATAAAAGATGATGCAGTTTCTATGTTGTCTGTTAGAACCTTTGTGCTTGGAACTCTGAGCCGTTTATATAAGACGTTCAACTACTCTGAGGCCACCATGCTGGGAGGAAGCTAAGTCACATGGGAAGGCCATGTGTCCACGCTGTTTTGGCAATCCTAGTCTGAGTCATTCAAGCCGAGACTCCAGATATGTAAGTGAACAAGCATTTGGATGATTCTAGCTCCCAGATGTCTAGTTCCCTCCTAGAACTCACATTTTTTCAGCTTAGTCTCTGACATTGAGGAGTAGGTATTAGTCAGCCAGCTGTGTTCTTACAACTTTTTGACTCACAGAATCCATGTGCATTCTAAAATGATTATTTTTTTAGTGGAACTGTGGTTTGGACTCAGTGCTTCATGCTTTCTAGGCAGGCGTTCTACCACTTGAGCCATTCCTCTAACTGTTTTGGGGTCATTTGTGATACAACAATAACTATAGGAATCACATTTTAAAGTAAAGGAATAAATAGGTGAGTGAATGAATGAATTACAGTTATAGTGTTTTTATGTGAGACTCTGAGGAACCTACAGTATACATGTTGTGTTAGCTTGGGATGCCATACAAAATACCATAGACTGAGTGGCTTAACCAGTAGATCTTTATTTACCACAGTTCTGGAGCTAAAAGTTTGAGGTCAGTATGCCAGCATAGCTGGGGCTTCTTCTTCCCTTACAGATGGCTGCCTTCCAGCTGTGTCCTCACCTTCTGAAGAGTATATGAGCCCTGGTCTCATCTTCTTTTCAGAGGGTGCTAAGACCACCATGGGGCCATGCTCTCAGGACTTGATCTAACCCTAATTACCTTCTAAAGACCCACCTATGAATGAATACCACCAGGTTGGAGGTTAGGGCTTCAAAACATGAATTTTGGGGCTACACAAAAATTTTAGTCCATGAAACATGTAAACCTTAAAAAAATAGTCAAATGCATTCAATTCCGTCAAAGATAATGCTCCTAAAGCGTCATGTACATGAAGCCTGCTTACTAGATTAGAGCTTTTTTTTTTTTTTTTTTAGGATAAACATCGAAATTTGTAAAACCTGACTCCTATGCTATCTTTTCTTTGGGGGAAAGCTAAAGGGTGCCTTATTTAGGTAAAAAAACGACTAAAATATGCTGTCCTCACTTGGGCATGTGTAATGCACAATTTCACCTTTAGATGAACATGCCATTCTTACTTGGTTCTTTGAATTTTGTAATACTTAAGGCTGTGGGTCAGTCATTCTTCACAAATGAAAACTATATCACAAGGGAACACATATCACAAAAACAAGACTCCAGTTGGAAACCGAAGAATTACCTTTGAATCATAAATTCCGTAAAACCATACTCTTCTGCTAGGGATTTATATTTTCCAGTTTACTGAATGATATATTTCTCTCCTTGAAATATAACTAGAATCCCAACAAATTGGAGCCTCTCATTTCTATAGTAAATAGAAACACTTATTGACTTAGCTGTATTGGCTGAGTAGCCTATTTTTATTTTGTAGATGTTAAAGCATTTAATTTCTTCCTTCAGTGCTGTGATTTTCAACCTGTTTTGAATTATGACACTTTCTTGTCATTTGCTTCATTTCCCAACAGTCTCACTTTGTAAGAGAGCTGTCAGAGCTCTTGAGAATAAAAAGTCCCAAGATTCATTTTCTTTAAAGACTCATGTCATAATTTGAAAGAACTGAAGATGCTCTTACATATCAGAGAAAACTGCTGCTCAAGTATGAGTAGTGGGTTTTCATGCTTTTTCTTTTTGAAAAGGTTACTTTCCTACAATTTTTACCTTCTTTTCTCTCTAGCTACTTCAAGTGCATGTCACTGTTTCACCAGCTTAGTGTACAAATATCGTCACATATTTATCATTTTCTAATTAGTTGTTTGAAGCTGTTCTTGCCCTTTTAATCAGGACACTTGGTGTCTAATCTTCTTTGCCACCTAGAGTTGTTCAGAGACCTTGAGGGGCTTACTTGACTCGAAGGGTAACCATTTGCTCAAATGCCAATGAAGAGAGAATAGCAGCATCTAGACAGTTATAGCTGGAAACAGTTCCCAGGATGTCTAAGCATTTTTGCTCTCAGCTGAATTGATGGGCAGGGTAGTCAAGACACTCATACCAAGTGTTTTGCATTTGAGATTCCAGGCTAATAATCTTTTAGTTTATATTAATGCATCTTTGAGCCCCCTGTCATTTGACAAATTTGGGGGAAATTTTTGATTGTCACAATTGGGGGGGGAAGGGAGAGGGTACTATTGTCATCTTTTGGATAGAAGCCAGGGAATGCTGCTAAACATCCTACACTTCCCTCAGTACAGCTTCCCCAACCCCCCAACACAATCACAGTTACCTGGCTCAAATGTCAGTACTGCTAAGGCTGAGAAACACTGGTTTCTCCCTTATGGCTTACACCAGCATGATCCACTACTGCCTCCAGCATTGCAGGGTGCTAGACCTCAGCTACAGGCTGTCTCTCCCCACTCCCCCACCACCTGAGTTCTGGTGTAAACTGTTCTCACCATTCCACAGTCTACAGTCTCCTTTTCCTCATGCTGCATTCCTCTCCATGGAACCAAGTATCTTTTTTGTCTGATTGATCTCAGCTTGGACCATCTAAGTTCGTCATTGCAGTTTTAATGATGTTGAAATTCATCAACAAAGAGGCCGGTCTAAGCCCATTTTCTTCCCCCTCAGGAGGTTTCTTGGTCCCTTTGCAAATTCATCCAACATATGTCAAGGATCACAAGAGGCGTTTGGAAATTTGCAAAGTATCAGTCATGCCACAGAAAATTCAGTTATATCCCATTTCCCAGGGACCTGGGTATCTACTTGTCTTAAATTTGCATAATCAAGACCCTTCACTGAAAAAGTATTGTATCTGAAGAGTCCTGCTGTGCTCAGTGTACGGGGATAGTTGACAATCCCTCCTGATTAAAGCATATGTTCTGCTTCTCTAGGCACTCTGCCCTATTTATTATTTCTCGTGCCTGGGATGCCATCAATTGGATTGTATTTCCTTCCAAAGCACCAATTGCTAAAATACTTGTGAATCAGGTAGTTTGCTAGACTCAACTGAGAAATGACTTCTCTACTGATTCCAGGCTTTGCTGTTGGCAGCCACAACTCCCTGTGAGGCAACTTTGCTTTGTCCCCCAATGCAAAGTGCTGGCATAACTATAGGGGTTTGGATCCTTTTATTGGTAGAGAATGTATTGTTAGTGTGCAGCAGCCTGTATACCCACTTCTTGATTTTTGTTGAATTGGGAAGCTATGTTCCTAATAGGTGGACTGGGGTAGAAATAGAATTTTCACAGAGCTGTCTCTGATCTCAATCACTGTGGATATTGTTTGAAATGCATGGCAGATTTCAAAGAACTGGATAGGAGACAGATGTCTAGAGTAAAAGCTATCTGTAAATTAGAAGGTGCCAACATTCTTATCACTTGAGAGATGGAGGATGGAGGAAAGGGCAAGGGAATGCCTACCACTATGAATTAGTTTGCTTTCTTGGGCTTGAATTCTGAGGGCTTTGCCATAGTTGAGGAGTTTCCTTCAGGGAGTAGAAAAAGGTAGACACTGCCATACGCTCTCTAATCTGGGTGAGACAGGGAAGCAACCTAGAGGGGCTCTACCAACCTCATGAGAATGAACCTGACCAATAGATTTCAAGAACTTTCATAGCTAGGCACTAACTTTTAGTAACTCTTTGTTATAATTCGTCTTTTACCTCTGAGATTTCAGTAAAATCTTCTAATTTCCCCAGTATCCTCTTATCTGCGCTGTCAGGGAAATTACAGAAAGGGTTATAACCATGGAAGAGTAAAAGGAAGAATAATTTCAGGAGTCAGAATGATTGTTTCAGTGATGAGTGCTAAAATCCTCAAAAGGTGAGTGGATTCCAGGAATAATAGGTGGTGGGGTGTTGGCCATGAGAGCCTTTCCCCTTCCAGTCTAGAGTTTCTCTCTCTTCTCTGCCAACCTTGGTTATTTTACCAAGGCCTCTTGAAATTTACTCATACTTTCTGCAGTATACTGATATATGGTTGATACCATCAGGGATCTCCTCTAATCCATGTTTCCTCGAATCCTGGTGAAGGATTCATCATCATTAACAAGTCTTCTTTCTTTTTCTGCATTGGTTTACCACTAGTATAGCAATTGCCACATCATTTTGACTTTCATAATAGGAATTTCACTTAGGGAATTCACTTTCACTCAGGGAATTTCCAGGCATATAGTAGACACTCAATAGAAATGTTGAATGGTTGAAGAAACAAGTCAACACAAGACAGAAAGTCTTCACTGATTCCTTATTTGAGGACAAAACTCATGACCGAAAGTCTGAAAAACACAACGCTCATGAATCAGGTGTGGTAACTCAGAGAGACAGAAAAGCTGCTTTTATTCAATTTAGGAAGGTCATCATTAGTAGGAGGGGTCTCTTGGGCAAGTGTGGAGTCCTAAGGCATGATAGCATTTAATATAAGACTGAACTGCTAGCTTGAACTCTTAGATCTGTCTTTTGCTGATTGTATAGTAAAGAAAGTAGCTTTTGGTTTTAGTTGATGTCTAATTTCAAATTAAAATTTATCTTTTCTCTAGTCTCTCCATCCACCTGACATTTATTTAGCACCTGCCATATGACAGGGATAGCGTAAAGTGCTAGGGATTAAAAGAGGATTAAGATGAAATCCTTACTGTCCAGCTGTTTATCATCTAGCAGGGATTGAAACCTTCATCAATATTTATCCAATCATGTTTTGCAATAAATCATTCTGGCGATGCAGTGATGTCACTTTTAATAGTTCATTAATTACAGTATATATGGAAAAGTAGCTTTTAAATGTGTGCCAGCCACCAATGTTCATTGCAGCACTGTTCACAAAAGCTAAGCTATGGAACAATCAAGATACCCCACTACTGATGAGTGGATTAAGAGAATGTGTATCTATCTATCTAGTGGAGTTTTATTCAGCTGTAAGGAATAATAAAATCATGTGGTTTGAAGGTAAATGGATGCAATTCAAAGACATCATATTAAGTGAAGTAAGCCAAGCTCAGAAAGACAAAGGCCTCATGTTTTCTCTCATACGTGGAAGATAGATCCAAAAGATAAACATAGACACAGAAACCAGCACAATCATATACAAACTCATATGTAGAACATGGAACTCGGGGGAGGAGGGAAAGGAAAAGAATGATGAAGAGTCAACAATATTGAGATACATTACATCTGTGCAGGTAGAGGATCTAGAAAGCTATTGAACAATAGAGGGATGGGAGGGAAGTGGTAAGGGAGAGTAACAGAAGCAATAGAACTGACCAAAATAAAGTATACTCACAGCAGGGATACATTGAGAAACCCTTTGAACACTGGCTTTGGGATTCATAATTAAGACAGGACTGTAAAATTGGTACAGTGTCTGTGGAGTACTTATGGGAGGGGGAGGTGAATGGAAGAAATGAAAGTGAAGGAATGTGGTTGATGGGCTTCCTATACATATATGAAATTGAACGATGAAACCTCTTGCAATTGCTTTAAGTGTGGTGGGAAGGGGTTTGTGGGGGGAGTTTCTGGGGGTGATGTAACCAATATACAATGTAAGCCTACTTGAAACTGTCACAATGAATCCTCCTTGTACAACGAATATATCCTGAGAAAAATGAAAAGAAAAAAATTGTGTGCCAGGCAATGGGAACCTGAAAGACAGATGACCTTAGCTCTACTCCCATTTTACAGACTACTGACCATTTCCTCATCTTTTGTAGATTCCTGTTTCCTCTTCTGTAATACTAGGGGGGAAGATTTTAGAAAAATCTCAGAAAAACCCATTCTCTAGTAAAGACATTATTGTTGCTGGCCACTAGAGGTCAGTGCCTGAAAAACTAAACTGGCCACATTCTGTTCTGTTGCTATCAGTCAGCCCTGAAGCAGAAGCAAATAACTATTTTCTTAGTGTGCTTTGGTTAGGAAGAAACAGTTTTCTCTTTGACATATTGGAGCCTTGACTTGACATTTTTCCACTACTTCGGCTGAGCACTTGCTGCAGTGTACTGGCAACCTACATGCAAGAACGAATGAACAGAAGGTATAGCCCTTGCCATTGGAGAATTTATGCTTTCCGAACAGAGCTGAACACATTTATACCTGGGTGACAGGTGGAAAGAAAAATTGAAAATTACTCTTCTGTAGAGTCAACTCCTTACATATCCAAGTGACATATTTGTTCCTAGCCAGGCACCTAGAGTTAAATGTGTTTTCAGACCAGTCAGTCCTTCCTTCATCACTTTTGCCTTTTTCTAATTTTCTGTCATTCTGAAAAATAGAAACTTCCACTCTCTTATAAGTATTTGTTCATTATTGCCAATGACTTACCTCTGCCTTCCAGGGGAAAGAGGAGGACTAATTCCTCTGATTGGTGAGGGTCTAGCATCCTTTGGCTTTGTGTCACTATTGGGAGTTGGCTATATGTAAAGGGTCATTGCTGGTGTTGCCTATCTTGAGTCCTATGAACTTGACTTAGGGTGAGGTTGATCTTTGTCTTTGCTGAGGCTAGATGAAGGTATTTCTTTTCTGCAGGACATAGAAGGGCCAGATCCAAGGCAACCATTAGGGAGTTACCTTTGGCCTCATGTCCACGTTACATTCTCTGTTGTGGTGCCACAGTGTTTGATCCATGTGTGCCCTCTGTGTGTATTTTCAATCAATTTAGTGCTTTCAGCATGGGATCAAATTCTAGCAGAAGAGGTAAGTCAATGTTCCCACACAACAGTTTTCTACAGTCTTGCTTGTGATGTGGTTGGGATGAGGTTTAAGCAAGAATAGGGCTCAGGGTTGTCCTAAGAGACATTTATCATCATTTTGTATAGCTGAAATCAAACTAATGTGAGCACAAAGGACAAAGAGTAGAAGAGAATTCATTAAAATACAACTAAGGTATATGCAAGAGAAGATGTTTCTTCTGCAACATGGTGATGGTACATAAAGAGTTAAAATTAAAACCCAGGCCTTTTTTGTTACTTGGTCATCCTTTATCTCCACTAATGCTCCTCTGTGCCCTCCTAGCATCAAGTTACCGCTTCACTCATATGAGGAGGAAAACAAGTAGGAAGGATATATAGCAATGGCTGCTGTCAAAACAATGACATTCATTTATATATAATTGCCTATCATTTATTCATTTATACCTCAAAACACTTGTTGAGTACTTGTTTATGTGCCTACTGTTTCAGGTGCAGGGGTCAAAGCAAGACCTGCTTCCTTCATGGAGGTGACATTAGTTTGAGAGTTGACAGTTAACAAAGTTAACAAGGCACTGTAGCAGAAAATATCAGTGCCTCTCCCACGTCCCTGGGACCTTGATGGCTTGAGAACACTCTGGTAGGTTTCCAACAGTGTCATACCTCTCTGTATGCCTGAAACCTTTTCTCAGAATCTTGAAATACAGCTCTGCCAGAGCACCAGTGGCACACACTGCTGGAAAAATGGCCTCCCTGGGAGCAGCCCTGGGCTAATGACTCTTGGGAGATGGTCTTTAAATACTCCAGCCTCCATTTTTTTAGGTTTGCTAATTCTGGAGTGCATACGTTATTGTATTTCTGCTTACTACCCTTTGGGATAAGCTTCAATCAGGCACAGTGGCAGTTTGCTTAGTAATACATGCACTATTGGTGTTTCTTATACTTTCCAAATAAACTACTTACACCCTGATTCTTGCTTCAGGCTCTACATTTGGGAGAAACCAGCTAAAATAGTTACTTTTCACATATATTATTACATTTGGTTCTTGAAAGACTGAAATTTTAAGCTGAACATCCTGGTGTCACACCAATGATACCCTTTTGGGGGGAAAAAGAAGGTTGGTTAACATTTCCTGAACAGGCAACCATATTTTATTCCAAGCTATGTACAATCCTAGGTGTCTGAACCAAAAGAGGGCTCTGGTTCAGCAGCAGCCACACTTTCGGCTGGCCCCTTAGGAAACAGACCTTCTCACCCTGGGGGATTTGAGCCTAGAAGTGAAGGAACAATCAGGTAGGGATTGAGTAGTTGGAGTTAAAGCCAAAAAAGAGATGCCACAAGCTAGAGCTTGGCTGTGAGAGGCCAGGAAAGGTTGAAATTATGAGAAAGTAGAGCTCATAAAGTACAAAAGATAGACAGGAGGTAAAGAAGCCAATTGGCAGTACAGGAAGTCCATGGGGACAGGAAGAAGCTATGGAGTAGAGGAGTCAAGTTCATTATTGGTTGTATCTGCCATGTCCTCCATGAGGTCCTTGAAGCTGTTGGAGCTATCTAACTTCTGCAAAGCAGAATGCCAGTGCCCATTGTTCCTACTTTGATTTTGTAAAAAAAAAAAAAAAAAGGCCTATTTTAAAACAGGTGCCAAGTTTTATAAGTGGGGATGAGAAACTAGGTATGACTTTGCCTTTTAGAACTGAATTAGGATATAAGGGATTCCAAACTTTCATTATTGCTGGAAAGAAAAGCTAAAGCTCATTTAATACAGGGAAGGCAAATTGATTTCATTTCAAGGGTGGAAACTTATTGATGGATGGTGGTCCCCTGGAGACTATGAGAATTCTAAGCTGCCCTGGGAACAGCGGGAAGGAATGCTGTGATTGTTAGCAAAGCCTGCCCTTAGTTCAGAGAAAGAAAGGCAACATCCCATCTACCCTCCCTATCTAATGTGGAAATAGAAGCTTACAGAATCTGGGTGTTTTGTCCAAAAGTCACCAAGGATGATTACTGAAATTTCTGGGACTAGAACTTGGGTCTTCTCTTTTTCCACTCAGCTTCTTTCTTCTTTCGTGTTTTTCTATTCAACTAACTTTGGTCCTTTAAAACAGTTTTGGGAAGCTAAGAAGCCCTTCTCATAAGAAAAGGTACTTCTTATTCCACAAGCAATTATATGCATTGCCCTCCTGCAGGTTACTTGGATTCATATTGTATCTTCACAGTGAGTTCTAGAAGAATAGAGGGGCCAGGTTTAGTGAATATTAACATGGGACCCCCCCCGTTAAATATGTGAGACACATTAAATATTATCTGTCATGTAATCTGATATTCAAACTTGAATTTCCTGAGTTATATCTGGTGACCTTAGAGGGAATCAAATGGGTAACAACTTCTTGTTTATGTGTATATGTTGATAAATAGATGGTCCCGATCATCTCCCACACCAACCCTCTCATTACTACGTGCCAGTCCTCTGACCTACAGAATGCTTATGTAGCTGCACTTCTAGTTCTGAATATAGAAAGCCTGAATGTTTTCTGGAGGAAATCTTTACAACTCCCTATCATTATTCCTGAGTAATTTCAGTAACGATCAAGATACATAGTGGTGCTCAGTTTGTTATCTGGAACTGTGGTAGGCATAGATCACAGACTTCCTTTTCTTGTTTATTTTAACCAAGACAGCATCTCACAAATGATCTTGTAAAAGAGCATGTTTGAAACATCATGCAGCCTCTTAGAGTGTACGATTTTTCTATTTCCTGTGCCCTCAGCTTATTTCTTGAAATTCTGACGCAAGTGAGCAAGTCTTTACAATAATTTCTGCCATCTCCATGATGGCAGTGGAGCAAAGCCATGAATTCATTCTTTTTCACACCGCTGCTCATAAACACCTTTGCCATCTGACAAAAGCATTGGTTCTGAGTGACTTCATGCTGTGGTTTATGCATTGGTTTGTAGTTCTAGACTAATAAAAACTCAATAAAGTGACGTCAATTCAAGACTCATTTCCTTCCCTGTTCAAGTTAGGGTGGGACAATTAAAAATAGATAAACAGGGATTTGTTGTCATATTCTTACTCTGAAGAATCCTCTGGAACAGACAGGTAGGTATACCACCAGAAAACTTTAAGGATGATGTCATTTTACACTTTAACTTACACTTTTAGGGAGCTTATTTTTGTCTCTCCTTAGATTACTTTCTCTGTCATTCTTTGGAAGTAAAATTATTTGCAATTACCTTGCCAGTTTTATACAACAGCTTATATAAAAAGTGTTATGTGAAATAAATAACATGTTTATTACAGAAATTGAAAATAAAGATCAAGTGGGTGGAAACAGAAAATTCTCTTTTGCTTATTTTTTTCAGAATTTTTCTGTGTATGTGTGCAAACACACTTTAGAAATAGAATAATTACTGAAAATGTTCTTTAGTAATCAACTTGGTTCTGTTAATATTTCATAATCATCTGTTGTGCTTATACATTTCCAGACTCGTTTTTACTGACTAGGTTCTATTTGGAGGAAGAAACTATAGCTCATTTAACACAAACTTACCCTGTTTTCCAACATTTAAACTGTTTCTCAATTTTACATTTCACAGTCTTTGCTGCAAGGCTCTTTCTATAATGAAGACTTTCCAAATATTATTAATTATTTTCTTGGAGTAAATTCTTAGAAATCAGAGACTTTGTAATTTTTATATTTTAGACAAAAGAGAAATATTTTGGCTATGGGAAGAGGGAATCAAGATGAGGGCAGAATTTCTTGCTGTTTCTTGGGCACTCTCTGGATTCTAAGATGGTCCCAATCGTCTCCCACAGCAACCATCTAATTACTACATGCCAGTCCTCTGACTTATGGAATGCTTATGTGGCTATACTTCTTAATCTGAATAAAGTAAGGTCTGAATATTTTTGCAACTCCCTATCATCATTATTCCTGAGAAATTTCAGTGAGAAATTTCAGTAACAATCAAGATACATAGTGGTGCTCAGTTTGTTGGGCTATCACAAGGGAAAAATAAATATTACCTAAAATTCACGACCAACCATGTGGTTATACCTATAAACAAAGATCTATTAAAGACTGTTTATGGGCAAATAGGTAGATTGTGGTGTCTGAGTGGACTCTGTCCCCATGACAAGGTTATAGAAAACTGGTTCTCAACTGGGACCCCCACATATATACAAGGGGAAGGGGGACATTTGCAATATCTGGCGACAATGCTGATTGCCATGACTGAGGGGAGTTGCTGCTGGCTTCTACTGGGTGGAAGGCATTGATGCTGCTTAATGTCCTATGATGTACAGAACAGCTCTTTACACAAGGAATGACCTGGCCCAAAAATGTCAACACTTCCAATGAAGAGAATCCATGACATAGAGAAAAAAGAAAAGGGAGTATGAACATGTGTCTTAGAAATCATAGTATGAAATTGCAAATTTCATAAGTTTTTTTGTGGCACTAGGGATTGAACCCAGGGCACTGCACATGCTAGGTAATTGCTCTACTACTTGAGGCATGCCCTCAACCCTTTTAGTTACATTTTGTTAGAGATACAGGGTCTCTCTAACTTTGCCTCAGCTGGCATTGACTTTTAGATCCTCTTGTCTCTCCCTCCCCAGTAGTTGGGAGTACAGGTGTGTTCCTCCATCCCTGAATCATATGATTTTTTAAAAAATTTTTAATTTCTAAAGGGCTCTTCAGTTATTCAACATATTTATAGCATGTATTGGACTTAGTCTACAAATCACATTGGGGGACACACGAGGCCTGTGGAAAGTGTGGTTCTGCTTGCTCTTGGCTTCTGTTAGGATTAATTTTGAGAACAATGTGTGTGTGGTATGTATGTCTGTGTGTGTGTGTATGTATTTATTGGGAACTGTCTTGGGAAGAAAATGGAGAACTCAGACTACCTGTATTTTGTAAATGTAATGATATAATAGCAATGCTAAAATTTTGCTTGGGTTCTCCTTGGCAGAACAAGACCTAACCCAAAGGGTCTGCACCAGATCCATGGGTCCAGTCTTTATTCTTTGTGTAGAACAAGAGAGGTGAGTGGATTTTAGCTCCTTAGAGTTTGCAGAGCCATGTGGTCTGGCAGCATTATTTTGAATGAGTGAGTGAGTCCTGATTGGCTCCCAGCTGAAGTAGAGGAAATTGATGCTCACTAGTGTCAAAGGAAGATGACTGTGGATGGAGTGTTTCCACCATACTGCCATGATTTCAGTATCTCTAATTGCTGAGCCTCAGCATTACCTCTAAAGAGGTAAGCAAATCATTTAACTCCTGATGAGCTGAAAGGTATTTGGCTAGAATTCTGAACTTCTGATATTTCTCCAGCTGCTCGCTGCTGTTGAAAGTTTAGAAGGGATTAGGGAGGGGACATGCTGGCAAACCCTATGTTCATCACTGCAGACCTTGATCCCATGCTCCCCTGCAGTACTGTAGTTAGTGGAGCTGGGCCACTTCTGAGACCTGAGGGGTCCTTGTGCAAAAGTTACAGGCAGCCTTAAGCAATGCAGAACATGATCCTTCTGCCTTCTCAAGACAGGCTGCCAGTTTTAGTGCAGCAGCTGTATGGAACTTTAGTGGAGAAGGAAGGGATCTAAGAAGGGAGCCTGGTGCTGGTTAGTTCCCATTCACTCCTCCTCACTCTCTTGGCTTCCTGTCTATTTTTTGCCCTTCTCTGTTTTGCTCTTTGTCACTGAAGCTCATCTCTGTGCCCTACATCAGCTGGGCTCCCTTGCAGGCTGGAGTTGTTGGATTTGACTGATGGAGAGCACAGAGGGCGAGAGAAGAACATGGGCAGGGGATTTATGGCCCCGGACTCTTCTCTGCTTCTGTGTGGTCCTAATGGTGGCTCTTCTCCAGGTATAGCTCCTGTAGGATTGTCCCTCTTCTAAATCTCAGTTTGGAAACTCCATTGCCTCCTTACCTGGTTTTCCTCACCTTGCCTGCACCTCTGAATACAGTCCTTTCATTCACCTCTCCATAGTGAAATCCTTTTGAGTGTGTCCTGCTGCTTCCTGTCTGAGCTCTGAGCAGCACATTCTCAAGAGAGAGCTCAGAGACCTTGGCATGTGGTCTCAAGAGACATGGATCGCCTCCTTTCTCATGTACAAGGAACCCCTAATATATCCATACTAACACTTTTCCCTTTATGGGGGAGGTTGGTGGGAGTGGTACCAAGTTCTCTGTAGAAGAAAGAATGTGCCACTCACATGGGCTCTTTCTGAGAATAAGGACATACTACAAATACCCAGCATGGTGTCATTTACAAAGAGCACACACAGTAAATGATAGCTGCTGGTATTCTTAGGACCTGACTTGTGATCTCTCAAAAAATAAGTCCAGACATGGTATGCATGTCCATAATCCCAGCATTTAGAGTTGAGGTTCAAGGGACTGAGGGTGTGGCTGAGGCCAGAGGATTGGAGTTCAAGGCTAGACTGAGCTACATAGCCAGACCTATCTCAAAAACAAAAAAAAGTGAAACATAACTCCCAAACCAAAATCCCAAGAGAAATCAAACCAAACTAAGACAAGCCACACAAACCAAATAAAACAAAAACCCAAGACAGAAAGCAGGACAGACAGCAATTAATTTATGACCCTGGCTGGCTTTTCAGTGCCGTTGTTATGTCGTCTAAGGAATGAATTGGATTAATGGGCCCTTTTAGGTTCAATAGAAAGACTAATCTCAAAGGCTGCTTCCTGCCTGTCTTTGTAACTGTCAAAGATAATTGCATATATTGTTGTATCTACTAGAGTATTGTTGTAAAAACTCAGAGTTCTAGAGGAAGAAGCCCATCTGTTGAGAAGAACATATTCTTTCATTAAAGGTGTCAGTTGGGAACCTCGTTATGATAGCCCATAGGATGAGATCATCGCAAATGCCAGGCTCACCTAGGGAGAAATATTTCGTCAATTCTGACCAAATGTTATCAAAAATTAGATTACCTCAGAGAAAAGCAATTTCAGGAACACATGTACTTTGCATCATGCAGACAAAATAAATGTGTATTTCATTTTGAATAGAAATAACCTTGAGAGGTCACCTGTTGTATTTGACTGTCAATTAATTAATACCTCTTTTTTCCCATCCAAGGACTAATCAGGCCTGACCCTGCTTAGCTTCTGAGATTAGACAATATCGGGCGCGTTCAGGGTGGATTGGCCATCGACTAATGCCCCTTTTTCTAGACTGGCACCTTCTTTTCTTTTGAGGAATAATCCTTTCCCCAGATTGAGTCCAGGTTATTAGATGGGACCTATACTGTTTGTAGCTCCAGAGGCAGATGTGATACAACCCTGACTGATGAGAATTGCACATTCCTTTGGCCCACCACTGACCGAGAGATAGGCTCACGACTAAGGCAGGTCTTGCCAGAGCCAGAGGGCTGTCATATCTGGGCCTTTTACTGGAATTATTGATAAAAAATCTGCACACCCCTCAAGCCCTGGGACTGCAAAATGCAAACCTGGTCTCTAGTACTGCCCCAAATACAATACAATAAAATAAAAGGAGTCCCATCACCAAAGCAAACAAATAAGCAAGCAAGCAAACAAACAAAGCAAAGCAAAGCAAATCTGAAACTGCTGGTGGCCATCTTTGCCATAAGGTAGGAGCCTGCCAAAGTTGAAGCCATCACTAAGAGTTGATCTGTGAGATAGGAAAAGAGAAAATCTTGGTGTCAATGACAATACCAGAATTTCTGTTTCTTTTTTTTTAGTCAGTCTGAGTTGAATTCTCGTATTATAGGTACACTCTAAAGAATCTATATTAAAGCACAGAGTGATTACAGGCTCTTCTGGTTTTTGGTCTCTCTCTCTCTCTCTTTCTCCTTTATCCACATGTGAAGATTTTGTCTGTAAAGAACTTGTCACTGATTGATTCTTCACACTTTCATTGAGCACACACTATGGTAGCTACCATATAGAGTCTTGGGATATAAACATGAATAAATGGACAAATCTCCACCATATACACCCCATTGTGAAATGAGTGTGGGATAGGGTACAGGTCCACCTTGGTACTGAGGAGCATGGATTTCTAGCTAGGCTGCATGGACCTTCTGTACCACTTACCATTTATTAAACACCTTTTTTCCCTTCTTTGTCCATCATTTTCTCCATTTGTAAAATGAGGATTAATTGTGAGAACTTCCTTCATTCATTTTGGCTGCTATAACAAAATACCGTAACTGAGTAGAGTATGAACAAAAGAAATTCATTCCTTATAGTCCTGGAAACTGGGACATCCAAGCAGAATCGATGGCAGGTTCAGTGTCTGGTGATGGCTCATGTCCTTGTTCATAGATGGCAGTCTTCTTCGACTCTCATGGTCTAAGAAGAGCAAGGAAATTCTGTGGGATCTCGTCTGTGAGGGTACTAATCCCACTTATGAAGGCAGAGCCCTGGTGACTGAATTACCTCCCAAAAGTCCCATCTCTTAATGCTATTGTATGGTGGTTAAATTTTAACATATGAATTTTGAGGAGACAGTAACATAAAGACCACAGCAAGGACAAGGTTTGATGACCCATGTAAAAGATGCTCAATAAGTGTTCACTATTATTACTGTGACTTTGCTCTAGTTTCTAGATGGTAAGGAAGATACACAAAGTTACCTAGTGGTCCTCTTGTGCACAGGAATGGAAAGATTAGAGGAAAGAAAGTAACTTTTGAACTGAGCCTTGAAAGATGAACTAGCCAGACAGACGCAGGCATTAATGGCACTAGAAGCAAATGAAACATCACGTGCAAAGGATCCGAGGCATATAAGGGCAAAGCATCCCAGAACAGCAGTTATTTGCATATTCTTGTATTATATTGTTATCTGTGGGTGACTTCTGGAAATAAAAATAAACAGAAGTTGATCCCAAAGGCCCAATGTGTCATGATAAAGGGGGCTAATGTTATTATTAGGTAGGATTACATCTTTTGCAAGTGACAAAATACATAGAAAGCTTAAGTTAAAATGACACTTAATGGCTACCATAACTGAGAAGTCCAAGGGATGATTTTATTATAAGGGTATTTACTTCAATGTTTGAATGACGCTGTTTTTAATTTCTTTGTCTCCATCTCCCTGCTTCGTCTATTGATGACTCCTCAAATGGTCTTATGTTTCATGATGATAAGATGGTTGGAGGCTCACAAGCTCAAGTGTAATGAGAGAGAGTGTGAATTTGTTCTACAGAAGTCTCAGCAAACTCACTCACTGGCTCTGATTGTGTCACCTGAGCCAACTATTTTGGTGAGTGGAATGCTATGCTCTGACTAATCAGGTCAGAGGTTTACCTCTTGGGAGAGTCATTTCCACTGAGAAGCTCAAAGACTTATCATATAAAGATAATGAAAGATGAGCCTTCAGAAGGAAGTCAGGTATAGATCTCAGGAAAAAGACATAGAACACATAGCTAATAGCAAAATTCATAGAGGCTCAAGACTTTTTTGTTTTATTTCGAGATTAGAAGGGCCATTGTTTGTTTTTAAGCTGCATAGTGACATGAACAGGTTTGAATTTTAAAAAACCAGGGAACAGGAGGGTGGAATAGGTCCTGCCTAGTGGGTTGGTACCAGTGGGAGGGGGGAGGAGTGGGAAAAGGGCATGAGAGGGTGAATATGGTGCAAATACTGTGAACACATTTATGTAAGTGGAAAATTGATACCTGTTAAAACTACTCCAGGAGGGGATGAAGGGAATGATGGAGGAGGTGAATTCAACTATGACATATTTGATATGTTATAAGAGCTTTTGTAAATGCCACAATGTACCCCCACCCAGCACAACAATAAAAAAATAAAATAAAGAAAATTTTTTTCTTTATTATTTGTTTCTCCCCCCTGCCCCCACCCCCTCCCTTACCACCCACTCCACCCCTTCCCTCTCCCCCCCACCCCCACAATATCCAGCAGAAACTATTTTGCCCTTATTTCTAATTTTGTTGTAGAGAGAGTATAAGCAATAATAGGAAGGAACAAGGGTTTTTGCTGGTTGAGATAAGGATAGCTATACAGGGAGTTGACTCACATTAATTTCCTGTGTGTGTGTGTTACCTTCTAGGTTAATTCTTTTTGATCTCACCTTTTCTCTAGTTCCTGGTCCCCTTTTCCTATTGGCCTCAGTTGCTTTAAGGTATCTGCTTTAGTTTCTCTGCGTTAAGGGCAACAAATGCTAGCTAATTTTTTAGGTGTCTTACCTATCCTCACCCCTCCCTTGTGTGCTCTCGCTTTTATCATGTGCTCATAGTCTAATCCCATTGTTGTGTTTGCCCTTGATCTAATGTCCACATATGAGGGAGAACATACGATTTTTGGTCTTTTGGGCCAGGCTAACCTCACTCAGAATGATGTTCTCCAATTCCATCCATTTACCAGCGAATAATAACATTTCGTTCTTCTTCATGGCTGCATACAATTCCATTGTGTATAGATACCACATTTTCTTAATTTTTAAAAAGGAAGTATTCAGCCCAGTGTGGAGGATGGATTGAAAGGGTGTGGCTAGAGGCAATGGGTCAGCTATAAAGTTTGTTTTTTTTAACTGATCTAGGGGAGTGATGATGAATATATGGATCAAGCTTTGGCATTGCGAGTGCAGAGATATAACGAATTAGAGATGCAATTAGGGGATAGAACCGTAGGAATTTTATGCTGAGAAGAATTTGGTAGGGAGAGGAAAGAGGACATCTAGAGTGCACCTTAGACTTTGGGCTACAGTGGCAGCATGGGTAGTGTTGCCACTTACTGCATGTGGAGCAACGAAAGGAAAGGGAGGAAGATAAAAAACAAAAAGAGAGCTTATAGCTAGAATTTATTTATGTTCATGATCTTTTTCACAGAGTGGTACAGAAAAAGTATATTTAGGGTTCATAGGATCTATTTTGTCCATAAGCAACACTATTCACAGTGATAAAAGATGCGGATCCCCTGGTGCCTGAGTGGACCCAGAAAGCCTGTGTGGTGAATGTGTAGCTCAGGCACACACGATTTTGTATTTACCTCACCCTTGCCCTTTTTGTTTGTTTTGCCATTTTCTTCTCACCTGATTCTTATTGTTTCATTCTGTATTCTGTGTATCTTTATAAGATGCTTTAAATTCTTCTACAACAAGATGATTCATAGTCAATAAATATCACTTAATACATATTCATTATAAGTGCATCCTTATAAAGAGGGATTAGAATGAGACTAATTGGATTTTTTAAAACAAAATTGGTCTTCCATTTTCTTTATACAAATATCCATATAAGTTCCATCAATTATTCCTGCTACTTTTTTAAAGAATAAAAGACACCAGCATTTGCTTAAGATTTTCTTTTTAATATCCAAACTGCTTTTCATTTCCTTCCAGCTGTGTAGTCTCCATCACTACCTCACCAGATATTTCAAAAGTAAATTTATCTCTTGGCCTAAGACCAATGGACAAACCTTCAGTTTAAAAACTACTCAAAACAGGCTTTGTACTGAAGAAACATTTAAAAGAAAAGCAAATTCTGTGCAAAAAAATGAATTCATTATAGCTCACAATCAGAAAATTTTAGTTACACGATAACCGTGTTGGTCATGATTGTCTACATAACTTCTCATTCCAATTCCTCTAACAAATTCCATTGCTCCAAAGGGCCTATATTTTCATATATCTCAGATTAGCTGCTGGTGTTGGCTGTATAATGTGGAAGTCTACCTTCCGCTGTTATCTGTAGGCGGGTGACTATTTCAGATCACCTCTGTGCTCTCATCTTGGTCTAATCTAATCCTCATTGCTTTTGGTTTGCTAGACCCATGACCTGACTCAGGAGAGCAACAAGTAGACAGAGTATGGCAGGCAGAAGACGACAGTGGAGCAAGGTCGGTCTGAAAGTCAGGAGAGTCACTGCAAATGTCACCTCTAATAATAGTAGCATCCAGTCCTGGAAACTCAAGAGCTCCACACTTTATTGTCAAGAAGGTCCCCACTCCTCAGGCTGGCCTTTATGGCTTTTACAAATTCGGTCCATTGATTCCTGTCCTGAGTCTCTGTTTGCACTTTCCATACCTTGTCTACATTGTTACCTCTGACTCTATGTCCTTTCCCCAACTTGGGCCACTCTAAGTCTCATCGCTTAAGGCCCAGAGGACAGAGATTTCCCTAACCTTTCTCTGTCACTTCAGAATTTGGAAGCAAACATTTCCTCTTCTTTCATAGCATTTTGTCTGGTTTTGTTAGTTTAGCATTTGGCATATTTTAGCATGTTCTTTTCCATAATGTCAGTAATTTTATATGTGTGCGTGTCATTTCTTGTATCCTTAGAAATTTGGTGGCAGAGGCTATGCCACATTCATCTTGATGTTACTCTATCTTCACAGAATACAGCGTGATGTTTTACACATAGCAAACATTAAAATAATTATTAAATTAATGTGTAAAGAGAGGGATACATAGAAGGAGCATAGGAAGATACCAAAAGAGAAAGACAGTGGAATGACTACCATGAACCAAGGGAATGGTAGAAGAGACAGAATCCTGGGTGAGGTTAATGGAGGAAGTTCAGTTCAGTGGATAACAAAGTGACAACATAGATGAGAGAGCAGATTAGGGAGGTGTAAGACTTGGAAGGAACAACTATTTACCCAGATTTTTGGCCTCTCTCCCTTCTGCTGTTCAGCTCACTCATAGAACAGTGGATATGTGCTTTGCTTCATTTGAATTTAAGATCAGGAATTCATGAGAAACAATGTCTTACAATTTTAAAATAGTGCCCTTTTTCTGTGAGAAAGCTGTTAGGACAAATATTTGTCCTGGAAAACCATCAAGCCAAATAATTTAGGAGAATGATCCATTGGCCATTTCTTTCCATTTCCATCACCCCTCCCAGGTCTCCTCTCTCTCTGTTTTTTTTTTTTTTTTTACCTCCTAAATGGAAATAACAGTGATATGTTGAAGGTGGGAATAGGAGAATGCAGAAGTTGAATTCCTTCTTGGCTTTGTATCTATCACACCCACTTTAACACACACTCCTAGGTATGCCTATGTGTAAATCCCTTCTGATCCCAAGTCCATACAGGTCCTGTGTGCCCCTAGCATGGAATCAATTTTTTTTTTTTTGCCATCGTGTTTTGTCACATTGATTGGTGGCTGTGTTCACCACACTGGTTTGTATGAAGGTAAGGTGTGTGTCTTAACTCATTATTCAATCTGACTCAGTGCCATAGTGTCTAGTCCATGCAGTCCTTTAAAGAGTTTTTGAGTGAATATACATAAGCAGGAAGGAATGAATAATAAAACAAAGAAATTTATCACTTTATTTTAATTTGTTTAAAAATATTCAGCATCTTATACCTGTTTTTTGAATTATATATAGCCTTTTGAGAATTGTCAAAGACTTTGTCTGGGATTTTATGATTCTCTTAAATAACAAACAAAAATATAATTTTATGAAGATTTAATGAGGCATTATCATGGCCAGCTGGTATTATCACTAAGGGCATTTAGTAAAAAATTGTTAACACTGTCTTTAATTTGTTTAAATATTTATAAACATTATTTTCAAGAGAATGCATATCTGGAGTTACTTTATATTGTTCATTTTGGTGTAGCTTCAACTGCTTGGTGGCTTATCTTGTTTTGATAAATTCTTCCATAACTGTCTGTAAATGATCGGGAATCTGAGTAGGAGTCTCTTTGGATCTCCTTCCTACTTGATCCACCTTCCAGCACCCCAGATGAAATTAAAGTGTTAGAACATTACAGAGGTCTTGGAACATTTAGGTCCACCGTCTGATCACAGTTCATCATCTTCTGATATGGAGTCTAGGTAATCCGTGTCAACATAGAGGAGAAATCCAGAGAATAAGCTGTCTGCCCAACCTGGGTCTGAGAAGAGGCCATTCTGGTCATTGAAGAAGATCTCCAGCCAGACTTCATCTTCTGGCTGCAGGTAGATGACTGTGGACCCAGAAGCCACATCATGGTTCCCCGTGTTGGCATCGAAGGTCCTTATCCGGTATTGTCCATTGTGGACCAGCCCTATTGCAAGGTGCTTATTGGCCAATGTGATATCATAAGAAAAGTAATAAATGCCTGGGAAAGCACAGATGAACTTCCCCGTGGCAGGGTTGTAGTGCTCCCCCTCGTTGAAGAGGACCTTGTTAAATATTATTGGTAGTCTTTCTTCTGGGTAGCTGGTTGTGATGCCAACAGAAAAGGCTGATTTGAGAACGATGCTTCCACATCTGCACATTCCAGGCAGTCCTGGGTCCCCTTGGTCTCCTCGGTCTCCCTTTGGTCCAGGAGGCCCAACTGGACCTACTTCTCCTTTCTCTCCCTCTGGTCCCATGGGTCCTTTCTTCCCAGTCTCTCCTTGATCCCCTTTCTCTCCAGCAAGACCCAAGGGTCCAGTCTTACCTCTTAGACCTTCAAAAAGAGATTATAGTTGAATGAATAGCTTCTTGAAAGAATCACAATCAGCATACTTACACAGTCTCAGCACACCCAAGCTTTGTCTTTCCATCAACCTTGAGAACATACTACTAAATGATAAATCCTTTTAAAAAATCAATGATGTAGTAAAGATGAAAATAGATTATTTTAAATCAGAATTTCATTAGGTCCTGACTAATTAAAATAATTAACTATCATTTTGACGATGGATTATCTGCTGCTCAATTATGCACATCCAGGTACTGGTCACTATGGGAATAATTCAATGAGAAGGATGATTTTGTTCCCCACAGTGGATTCATAAGGACAAATACACCAAACAAATCTTTAGAGACTATTTAGTTTCATGCCCCATTCTATTTCTGTTAGTATAAAACACACAATTAGGTGTGCTTACATTTATCAACAATTTTCTATGTACCAGGAATACCATTAACTCTTTTATTTGCATGTGTTCCTTATTTAAATCTCACAATGACTTTATGAACTAAGAGTTACCATTACTTCCTTGCAGATGAGGAAATTGAACCAAGGAGAAGTTATTTTGTTTAAGAGGACAGGATGAAGGCTGGAGGCATGGCTCAAGTGGCAGAGTGCCTACCTAACAAGCATGAGGCCCTGAGTTCAACCCTCAGTACCACCCCCCCAAAAAAAAAAAAACAAGAGGACGATGATTAGTGAGTGATGGAGCTGCAATCTGAACTTATGCCTCCCTTACTTGGTTGCCTTCCTTGCCATATTGATGGCTTAATATGCTATAATAAAAAAATGATGATTGCCAGCACCATGCAGTAATTTATTTTTTGGAAGAGTAAACCTCATTCTAGATAGGTGAAGAAACATGCTTCTGTAGTAAGGTTAGGACTAAAATCCAATCCTTCCTAGTCTAATTTTATGGTAAGAGGCCATAAAAATGCCTCTTACCTTTGGGGCTGGACTCAAAAATCCCAGTTCTGGTGGGGTCTGCACTATATGGTTTTATCCTTTTAGGAAAGGCCATTAATTTCTCTGGGTTTCCTTATATACAGAAAAGACATAGTAACTGTGAAAGGATTTCAGCAAATTTGGTCACCACACAGGATTATTTTTGGATGTCCAAATCTTATTTTTGCAGATCAACTAGACGCCAAATGCAGAGAAAAGGTGAGTTTGGTGAGAGTAATAAACAAAATATGCTTATTTTTAAGCAGCAATGACTGAGTATCATAAAAAGGATGTTTCATTTTTTATGACTAAATCCATTTAATAAATAGTACTTGTATAAAGATACTTTCCCAAAGGTATCTAAATTATTAGTAACCTGTAATGTACTAATTACTAATGTAATTTGTAGTCAGGGAAATATACTGCTGATGCATAGCTTCACTTTTAACTATGTTTTTGTTCTCAAGAAATTTTATTAAGCTAAGTCTTTTTATCTTTAGATTGCTTTGATATTATTTATTTAAAAGTTGCACGTAAGTCAATGTGTGAATGTGATAATTTGACCCTTTTTTCAGTTAATTGGCAAAGTAATCATGGAGAGTTCTGGGTCATGTAAATTTTAGGAGAATTGAAGCTTTACTGTTAAAATATCAGCACTATGTTTTGATAATTTTGGAAAGTAGTTGTTTAATAATTTATGACACATACTGATCACTAATAGTGAATGTCACCCTTTCTTGGTGAGCTAGGATCAGTGTTCTTACTGATCTCTGTCCTGTCCTCTAGCTGCAGATGTTTTTTTGCTGCTAAATTGAAACTCTACTAGTCCCAGCAAGAACACATTCTGATACTTATTTCTTGAAATAAGGTCAAAAGAGTCTGAAATTTCCTTTTTTTGGGTAGAAATAGCATATGAATACTATTTGTTGTTAAATTTACTGCAGAATCAAAGACTGCAATTCCTAAATTGGTATTTTATCTTCAGTAGGAGCTTAACTTTTCTGTCTTCTTTTTTTCTTTTTTGACTGCACTGGGGTTTGAACTCAGGACTTTGCACTTTCTAGGCAGGCACTCTACCACTTGAGCTACTCCGCCAGCCTTTTCTGTCTTCTTCATTGATCTTTGACACATTAATAAAGTCATTTTGGTCTCAGTAACTATAAATAAGACTCAAGTCTTACTGCCTCTGTGATTTTGGGGAAGGCATTCCTTGCCTGGTTTCAAATGCTCCATTTGGAGTGTGGAGAAATTGGACTTAATCTACTCCAAACTTAGTGTCAAAGAAGTCAACAGTGACTCTGCAGTCTAGGATAAAACCTGTTTCAGCCATGGATTAGTTACTGAATCTGAAGAAGAAGCTTGATCTCTCTGGCTTTAGCTTCCCAGACCTTGAAGTGAAGATTTGGACTAGATTGCTTGAGGGCACAAAAAAAATTCATTGAGACCAAATAAGAAGCACAGGAATGCAAATTAAAAAAAACCAGGGATAATCACAACACATTGATTTTTTATGATAATACTTACTTAATGTGCTGAACTGCTGAGTGATAGATAGTCATGGACTAATCATTTATATTAATTCTTCCTTTGTGCATAAAGAATTTGTCCATAAGCTAAGGGCCTACACATTAAGACTAGGACGAAGGAACGAATCATTCTCCATCTCCTTAGTCAGATATACGCTTGAATAGAGAATTAAGGGTCAGTCTATGATTAAGTAGTACAGCTTTGACAGAATTTTCCATGAACTGTATTTACCCAGGTTACCTGTTCAGTGTCATTGTACCCTTCCTTCCTTCCTTCCCTTCTTCCTTCCTTCCTTCCTTCCCTCCCTCCTTCCTTCCTTCCTTCCCTTCCCCCTTCCTTTCTTCCCTCTCTCCTTCCTTCCTCCCTTTGTTCTCTCCCTCCCTCCTTCCTTCCTTACTTCCTTCCTCCCTCCCTCCTTCCTTCCTTCCCTCCTTCCCTTCCCCCTTCCTTCCTTCCCTCCCTCCTTCCTTCCTTCCCTCCTTCCCTTCCCCCTTCCTTCCTTCCCTCCCTCCTTCCTTCCTTCCCTCCTTCCCTTCCCCCTTCCTTCCGTCCCTCCCTCCTTCCTTCCTTTCCTCCTTCCCTTCCCCCTTCCTTTCTTCCCTCTCTCCTTCCTTCCTCCCTTTGTTCTCTCCCTCCCTCCCTCCTTCCTTCCTTCCTTCCTTCCCTTCTTCCTTCCTTCCTTCCCTCCCTCCTTCCTTCCTTCCTCCTTCCCTTCCCCCTTCCTTTCTTCCCTCTCTCCTTCCTTCCTGCCTTTGTTCTCTCCCTCCCTCCTTCCTTCCTTCCTCCCTTCCTCCCTCCCTCCTTCCTTCCTTCCTCCTTCCCTCCCTTCTTTCTTCCTCCCTCCTTCTTTCCTTCCTTCCTTCCTTCCTCCACCCATCCACCTATGGATTTATGCATGCATGCATGTGTAGACCATTTAATATTTAGTGACCATCCACTATATGCCAGCCACTGTAGTAGGGACTAAGAGTGACATTGGCTTGCATGACAACTTCCTCCTCTTCAAGTTTGCTGTTACTACTTATTGCTTTGTGCTCTGTAAATATTGGTCACAGCTATACTCATTAATACCTACATCTATATATTAAACTGAAGTGAGGAATCATTTTATGAGATAGTTCTAGTGATATTTAAGATATTTATGGGGACACACATTCAGATTTAATTAAATGTCAATAATATGCTATAATAATAATTACTACAGAGCAGTGAGAGTGATATTTTTATGGAAAATTGATAATTTGGTGTAATGAACTCTACATATCAAGTTTAGGGCAGGGAAGATGATTCTTCCTGGACTTGGTTGGGATGGCTATGGTGGGTGGGTTCACTAAGGGCACACAAGTGAAAAGATCAATGCCATTAAAGGGAAAACAGACCAGAGGCTCCAAGTCCTGGTGTGCTCACTTGCAGCCGCACTGAAAACGTGTCCCCAGAGCCCAAGGGAATAGTTCCTGCAAGTTTCTGTGTTAGGTTTGCTTCTCCTCACTGATCCCGTAGTCATTCTACCCTTTTCTTTCTGAGCTGTTATATATCTTGATATATATGTGTATATAGGATTTAAATAATTTCAAGTTGGGAAATTCACTTTAATTTTGGATCTCATTTTTTTACCCATAGCTTTATTCTTATTGCTAATTGAAATTATTGCTAATTATAATGGTATATATTAAATATTTTATAAATATTACAAATATTATAAGGTTCCTGGACTGGGGCTGTGTCTGAAGTGGCAAGAATGCCTGCCTGCTAAGTACAAAGCTCCAAATTCAAACCCCAGGACTGCCAAAATAAAATGAAATAGAATAAAGTAAAACAAAACAAAACGAAGAATAAAACAGAAGTGCCTGATGTGTAGCAATAGCTTTCACTGGGGGCTGTGAACTCAGCCACTCTACTTGGGCCACAGCCTTACTCCTTTTGCTTTTTCAGATAGGGTCTTGTGTTTTTGCGTGGACCGACCTCGAACCTTGACTCTCTTTTCTCTGTCTCTGGGATTATATAGAAGCACCCAGCAATGATCTAAACAGACGTCATCATTATGCCATACACATGACCTCCCCTGCACAAATGTCTCATTCTCAAGGCAAGCAGTGTCTTGTTGATGATTGTGTTTACAGTGTCTAGGGCGTGTTCTCAAGCAGGGACAATTTTGCACTGCCTACTTCCTGTGCAAGGGACAGACAGCAATGCTGAAGACATTTTTGGATGTCACAGTGGAGAGGGGTGCCACTGATGTCTAGGGTGATGCACCAAACATCTTTTAGGGCACAGAATATCCACTCCACAGTAAATAACTATCCAGCCCCAATGGTCTTTAGTGAGAAGTTAAGACGCGTTGGCGCAGAACAAAACAGCTCTGAATGACTATTGCTTGGATGTGTGGGGTAGAGTTGGCCCCACATGAGGTTAAAACCATAGCAATTCTGAACAACTAATTCAATCTGAAGTGACACTAGAATTATCTCATGAAAAGGATTAATAATTTTTAGTTTACTATATGGCTTTGGGTAGTCAAATTTTATCTGTGACCCATATTTGCAGATCAAAATATAAGGACCACTAATATTTGTGAAGTGCTTACTATATGGCAGTTATACTTGGAGTATAACTCCAAGTTATACTTGGAGTGTTTTGCATGCCTTATTGCTCTTACACCTCACAATTGCCCTTACTATCACCAATTTACAAATGAGGAAACTGAGGCTTAAAAAGGCTATTTGCTTAAGGATACTAAGTTAAGTAATTGGAGTCAAAACTTCATCCTAAATCTTTCTGACTCCAGTGCTTGCTATATTGTTACTTCCAGACACTGTAAATTAAAAGTGTCGGTAATATATAACTGCAATCCTGGTGTTGTTACCAAATTTCAAGGATATTCAATAATTGTGGCTCAGTGATAACTTGTATTCATAAACAGATGCCTTTGAAAAATGATGATTATGCTCTGAATTCAAGGGTCTTTATCTGATGCTGAACCTGGAGGCTCTTTATCTAATACAGAGCAACGTTCATAGATCCAGCAGCTATTGACTTGCCAAATGTTTTCTGCATGGGAAATTCGTATCTGATTAACATCTGATGATCTGAATATTTATTATAATATTGTCCCACAGTAAATCAGGTGTGATGACTAGATAGAGGCACAGTTCTTAGATCTATTGATTTGTTTCCTTCCTGTCTTTTGTCTCAAGTTTTGCACTTAGAAACTTGTTTTCAAAGATTGATTCCAAATTCCTTCCTCTTTTAGAGTTAACACAGCCGCTGTAGAATTTCAATTCGGTTTACTCTAAAGGACTTGCAGAGTCTGGCAACCTTCCCGGGCCAACTTATATGTTGGAGAGCAAGTGAAAATTACCAGAGGTTTAGGGGATAATTGTGTTATTGTAAAGGCCTATGAGAAATCTAAGTTTTGGCTGCTACAGGACAGGTAGGAAAGTGGTGAGCCAGAAAAGCTCATCACTGTACCCTGCTATTTTCATTTCATCTGAGAAAAATAAAATCTAGGAGCCCCTCAGTATCTTCATGCAGGATATCTGCTCCGAGCAGGATGAAACTGGACATCAGGTTTCCCATTCCTGCCTCTGCTCAGTCAGCACATCTTTCCTCCTGTCCATCTGCCCATTTGTCTCTCCATGCACGCACACACCCAGCCATTGTCTGGAGCTGGAAGAACCCAGTGGTTCTAAACATTGGATGTTTGATTCTAGCTCTGGCAGTCAGGAGCAGTGCACGTCCATCCAGGACCGTCTCCAGTAATCCATTTAATCACAGCATGGTTCATTCTTCTCGCCTTCCTTATGTAATAACGTCCACCCGAAAGGGCTGTCACTACAGTGGAGTGAAGATAGAGGCAGTGTCTGAAGATAGTAAGGGCTCAATAAATTGTTATGATTAATGGTGAAGTAGAGAAGGGATTTACAGAGCAATTCGCAGTAGAAGAAGAAACAAAGAAGGGAGTGGTTTTTAAGGTGGGGGAGGAAGCAGGGATGCTTTATGGAACTTCAGTCATTACCTGCAGTGCCCTTTTCACCCTTTTCTCCTTTCCTGCCGTCTCTACCGTCTCTTCCTGGAAAGCCGATGCGACCATGGGGTCCAGGGGAACCGTTTGCTCCAGGGGGTCCTGGAGGTCCAGGTAAGCCAGGGATGCTACAGATATACCTCGGGGAGTAGTTCTCTCCTTTGGCCTGATTGCCTCGCGGTTGTCCACTTGCACAAATGGCGAAACTTGTAACATAGAGCAAGACAAACATCTTTGGTTCTGGAAGAGAAACACATAGACATAAATGCATCCTCTCAGGGTGGGGGGTGTCATGATTTGTTCAGTCTAAACATGAAGATGGTCATTTATACAAGTCACTTCAGTGTTTCCCCTCAAAATCCCATTGACATCTATTAATGCAGTATTGATACAGCGTCTTCAGTGTCCTACCCAGGGATTGATGTAGAGGACTGATGAAAGCAATTTCAAAATAAATCTGTTGCATTCATTCTGCAAGAATCAATGATAGACTTTGAAAAAGGACCATTTCTTTTTGCAAAAGTAATGCGTTTTTAAAAAAAAATTGAAGATTAGAGATGCAAGTGAATAAGATAAATATTGGTGCTATGGTCACCACCCAGAGATAATTGCAGCTGAATATATACATCCTTTCAGTCTTTTTTGTTTATGTTATTGAGAAAAGTTATATCATGCCATGCTTACATTTTTTCCTTAATTTTTTTCACTTAGCATTACATTATAAATGTTTTGTTATGTTAAAAATCATTCATACTACTAAAATTATTGCATTCTTTGTGTATGTAATCACCCATTATAGACATTTATTTCCAGTGTTCTGCAACATAAATACCATGCTTGATAGACATCATTGTAACTAATCCTTGTATGCTCCCATGATCACTTTTTAAAAGTTCATGGGCTTTTTGAAACTGGAAAAAGGGAGAGGCATTTTTAGGAAAGCCATGTTTTTCACTTGATAACTATGTGTGATGCCAATTAGTGTTAAGTGGAGTACCGTGCATGTCCAGAGGGGAATCTCAAACTTTAATTTAAAATCTGCAGGATATAATGCCGTGGTGTCCCATTAAGCCACTAGCACTGGGGGTCAATTAAAGAGCCGTATGACATTCAGCCATGTATGGCGCCACATACTCTGAGAGAAGCAGGCAGCAGTCCTCTTCAGCTCTCATCTAATAGAATGGGTTCTCCCTCCACAGAGCCCAGCAGTCGCCAATACTGGGTCATCAATTTATTAGCATGACATCCTGGCACATAGGCAGAGGGTGGAGGAGGTCTGGCATAGGCTGGAGATACCTCATTTTTTTTTTTTTTTTAGGGTAATGGACCTTAGGATAAACAGCTCCTTGAATGGAAGCACATGTACAAGTGGTTCTGTGGTTGTGTAAATGAGTAGTTTTTGGATGGTTGGACCTATGTTTTAATAAGAAATCTGTACAATGCTGATCTGGACTATATACTCCCAAGGGAAATATTTATAAAATATGTGAAAAGCAATCAGATAGAATTTCTTTTTTTTTGACAACCACTGCAGAAAATTAAACAGGTACACTACACTGCTTTTATGATTCCCAAGAAGAAATTGCAAAATGTTGAAGTTAGACTTAGAATTGTGCCAGAGCATAGGAATGACAAACTGAGGAAAATGCAGAGTGCTCATGAGATTTTGAAATAAGTCTGATTCCTAGAAATCTTATTAGTGAAAAGTTAAAGCAACTTATCCAAATAGAGGCTCTAAATCCTTGACCAAATCTCAGTTACTAGTACCCTACAAATTAACAAGAAGCATCAGGGTCTGTCTGCTGGACTGGACATATAACACTATACTAGTCTAGTTTTTTCTACTATAATGAAATATTTGAGGCAAGGTACTTAAAAGAAAAGAGGTTTATTTAACTCACAGTTTTGGAGGCTGAGAATCCAAACCATATGCCGCTGACTCTGGCAAGGGCCCCTTTGTCTGCAACATGTGGCAAGAGAGAAAGCAGAGCAAAAAAAAAGTGGCCTGTCTTGCTACTTTCTAGTAGACTCTATCCCCTAAAGCTCCCACCACCTCTTAATACACCCAAACTGGGGACCAAGCTTCTAAGTGTATCCCTTGGGGGATACACTTAATCCCTAACCAAACCAGGGCAAACCCAATCTCAAAATTATTGATCCTATTATTCACGTGGGATTCAGGTACTTTCTGACAAGCACCATGGCTCTTATAATGCTACTAACCCTTCCAAAGAAGCCTCAGATGAAAGAAAATGGCAAGAATATTCTATCACACTCCTTGCCACAGTTAAAACTGGATGCATTGATTAAATTGCTAGTTCCTCTTTCTCAGAAAAGGCTGATTGGGGGAGACTTTGAGAAGGGTTGCAAAAGTGGAGACATGCTCAGAGAAGCTACTCAGAAGGAGATGTTTAGCTCACATGGGATAGAAGGCTGTGGGCAGAGGACAGGAGGTGTTTCTGTGAGGGCCATGAAATTATCTGGAGAGAAAGAAGTTTGGGCTGTGTCAGCTGGAGGAGGTGTGAGGGCACAACAATGCCAGACGTCAGGGGAACAGTCTGGAAGAAGAGTGTGGTAAGGGTCTATCTGAGGGTGGACAGAGGAAGCAGAAGTTTTAATGATGTGATTGGAAGAAAGTATGTAACAGGGGCCCAAGGAAGGAATAAATTAAAACTGAGAGGATTTGTCATGAATGAATGGATTGCTTTTTTGTTGATGAATGCATAAGAACATTGTCTGTATGATGGTCTAAATGCTGCAAGCATCCTCAATTGGAACTTTTTGAAAGGCACACAGAATTATTGTCCATTACCATTCCTCACCACACAGAACAACGTGTGGTGATATTGGGTGCTGTTATGTTGTATGGTAGTGATTGCTCAAGCCTGGGACTCAGTTCAGTAGACAGGGGCGTGTGGTGTACAATGGAAAACCACAGCGGCTCCCTCCCCAAATGGTTCTCATTTCACTTAAGAGCCTAAATCTTCTCGTTACTTGGTACCATGGCCCTCCTTACTTTCCTGACTTCATCTTCTATCTTCCCATCTTCTTGCTGCCAGTCACATTCCTTGGTTTTCCTCAAGACACTGGGTGTGCTCTGCCTTAGGGTCTTCACACATCTAAAACACTCTTCACCAACATGACCATCTGATTCCCTTTCTCCCCTCCCTTTCTTTTGTTAATTTATTTTTGGTGGTACTGGAATTTGAACTCAGGGCTTGATAGGCAAGCACTTTACCACTTATGCCACACCCTCAGCCTTTTTTTTGCCCCAGTTATTTTTCATATAGGGTCTCGAGCTTTTTGCCTCATACTGGCTTCAGATTGTGATCCTCACACCTCTGCCTCCTACATAGCTGGGATTGCATATCAACACACCTGGCTTTTTTTGAGATACGGTCTTGGTAACTTTTGCTCAGGCTGCCTCAAACTATGATCCTCCTTTGTCTACCTTCTGCATAACTGGAGGTGCCAGCATGCCCTGCCTCCTCCCTTCTTTCTTGAAGACTGCTCAAATGACATCTTGTCATTGATTCCAATCTGCCTTTTCCATCCTCTGACTATCCCCTTCCTGCTCCATTTTTCTCAGACATCCCTAACTCACTAGATTATCCCAGCTATGATAATTTTTAATAGCTATAAAAGATACAATTTGCACACTATAAAATTAACCAAAGTATGCAATTCAATGCGTGCAACTATAGAATATTTTAAAACCCCCCCAAAGAAAACTTACATCCATTAGCAGTCACTTCTCACACAATATGCTTTAAAGCATGGAATTGAATTATGCAAATTTATGTAGAATATGTTCTAAAAGGTACTTTTTCCATTTCTGTGCTTCTTCAGAGTTAGAAAACCAAAGCTTTTGCCCGGAATTCCAAGATGGCGGCTAGAGGTAGGAAGCAGAAAGCGACCCTCCTATAGTGAAATCTTGGAGAGACGCTGGAGACACACTTTGCAGGCATAATCACCGAGAAAAGGCATAACTTTGACTCCTCCACATCTCCAGCCGGCGCAGAGAATCTCCACTTCACGTTAAACGGAGAACCGAGGAGGCCCCCGGGGCCGCCAGTGGCCGGCGCCCATACGGCTTGGGAAGACGCGGACCAGGTGAGCTTCGCGGTACCGCGGTTCCCCCACAGACAAGCCTGGGCCAGAGCAGCATAGCCCCCTGGACAGACTGACCTCCACCCGGGAAAAAAAGAGAAACTGAGTACTAAGCAATAAGAACAGTTAAGACACGCTGGAAAGAGGGTGGGGCGCCCTGAGCGCTGAAGATTGGGGGAAGGGAATCCTTCCCGGGACTGTAAATAAACGAGCCTGGCGGGCCGGAGAGGCTCTGGCGGGAGTGGGGCGCGCCCAGCAACCAGGAGCGGGGACGCTTGTGAGAGGAGGGAAGACCCACTTCCCACGTGAACTGTAAATAAACACGCAGGCCTGACAACGCGGGGCAGTGTCGCCTTTCCCAGTGCTTGGAAAGGGAAAAGCCTGTAGCAGAGGCCACCCTCCCCCGCACAGGAGAACTCTGAGCAAACAAAGCCTGTGGGACCAGGTGAGTGCTAATCTCACCCCAGAGATCTGCATAAATAACGCCGCCAGCTACAGGCTGAGAGCAGCAGGCAGGCAAGCCACAGTTGCAGACACCACTCTCAGAACTGCCTCCAGACGCTTTTTTTTTTCTTTTTCTCCCTACCTTTGATGAGAGAACAACCGAATTACACCTGCAAGCCGAAAAACTTACTGAAACTGTATTGCATTTGAACTGGGGACACTTGGTGGGGCTTTTTTTTTTTTTTTCTTCTGTGTGTGTGTGAGTGTAGTTTTGTTCTACTTTATGCATCCCCTTTGATGAGACAACTACAGAACAACATCTGAGGCACCAACTCCAGGACTGGAGATTGAGACGGACATCCAAATTATTAAGACTGAAATTGCATTGCATATAAACTTGGAAGTTTTTTGGTTTTTTGGTTTTTTTTGTTTTTTTTAATTTTCTATTTTCCATTTTATTTTAATTCATTTTTATAAATAGATATTACTTTCATATACTTATTTTTTATTTTTTTTATCTTTGATTTTCAATCCTCTCTCTGTCACTCTATTGTCTGTTCAGCTTACTGTCCATTAGTACACTAACACTCCCTGTTTATACCTTTGAAACTCTCTTGTCTGATACCTTGTTCTGCTTTCTCCCTCTTGTCTGTATATTTGTTTTCCCCTTTTCTTTAACTTCTTGCTTTCCATCTCAGCTCACTCTTCCATTCTCAATATTACCATTGTTATTATTACAAGCTAGAAAATACTTAATTACACACAGTACAGGGACAGTAACAACACCAAGGACAATGACAGGAAGACAGAAAAAACAAGGAAACCAGTTTCCCCACAGCAAAAAATTAGTACAGGAACCAGAGGGGAATGAAGAGAACAGAAACTCAGAGCCAGACTCCAATAAAATGAAGATAAACTATGCCAAAGGACCCAATGAAGCCTACAAGAATAATTTAAAAGAAGACATACTACAAGTACTCAATGAGAATTTTATAGAGATGATACTGGATAGGGTCAACCAAAATGTACAGGAGACACTCAAGAAATTCCAAGACAATAAAAATAGAGAATTTGAAAAAGCAAAAGAAGAAATAAAGGAAACCATAGAAGCACTGTATAAACACCAAAATGAAAGAGAGAACACAATGAATAAATGGATAAATGAACTCAGGACAAAAATAGACAACAATAAAGAAGAAAACAGCCAGGATATGGAAAACCTCAGAAAAAAGAACGAAACAGAACTGCAAAACAAAACGGAAGGCCAATCCAGCAGAATAGAACAAACAGAAGACAGAATCTCAGAACTTGAAGATGAAATGGTAATTAAAGGAAAAACTGAAGAACTACTAATTAAACAACTCAAGACCTGTGAAAAGAAAATGCAAGAACTCACCGACTCCATCAAAAGATCAAACTTGAGAATCATGGGCATCGAAGAAGGAGAAGAGGTGCAAGCGAAGGGAATGCGTAATATATTCAACAAAATAATAACGGAAAATTTCCCAAATCTAGAGAAAGATATTCCCATACAAATGCAAGAGGCCTCCAGGACACCAAACAGACCAGATCAAAATAGAACTACTCCACGACATATCATCATTAAAACAACAAGTTCAGAAACTAAGGAAAGAATATTGAAGGCTGCAAGAGAGAAAAAACAAATAACATACAAAGGTAAACCCATCAAAATCACAGCAGACTTCTCAACAGAAACATTAAAAGCAAGAAGAGCGTGGGGTGAGATCTTCCGGGCACTGAATGAAAATAACTTCAACCCCAGGATACTCTACCCAGCAAAGCTATCATTCAAAATAGATGGAGCAATAAAAGTCTTCCATGATAAGCAGAAACTAAAACAATATGTGACCACAAAGCCACCGTTACAAAAGATTCTGCAAGGGATCCTGCACACAGAAAGTGACACCCAACTTAACCATGAAAAGGCAGGCAGCACCAAACCACAGGATAAGAAAAAGCAAGACAGTAGAGAGTAACATCAAGTTAGGTACACACAATCAAACCTTCAAACAACTAAGATAACTAAATGGCAGGAATCACCACATACCTATCAGTACTAACACTTAATGTTAATGGACTTAATTCACCCATCAAAAGACACCGTTTGACAAAATGGATTAAAAAAGAAGATCCAACAATTTGTTGCTTACAGGAGACTCATCTCACCGACAGAAATAAGCATATGCTTAGGATGAAAGGCTGGAAGAAGATTTACCAAGCCAATGGCCCCCGAAAACAAGCAGGAGTAGCAATACTTATCTCTGACAAAGTAGACTTCAAACCTACATTGATCAAACGAGATAAAGAAGGACATTCCATACTAATAAAAGGGGAAATAGACCAAAAGGAAATAATAATCATCAATCTGTACGCACCCAATGTCAACGCACCCAATTTCATCAAACATACCCTGAAAGACCTAAAAGCATATATAAACGCCAACACAGTGGTTGTGGGAGACTTTAACACTCCATTATCATCAATAGATAGGTCATCCAAACAAAAACTCAATAAAGAAATCCAAGATCTAAAATATGCAATAGATCAAGTGGACCTAGTAGATGTCTACAGAACATGTCATCCAACCTCTACACAATATACATTCTTCTCAGCAGCCCATGGAACCTTCTCCAAAATAGATCATATCCTAGGGCACAAAGCAAGCCTCAGCAAATATAAGAAAATAGAAATAATACCATGCATACTATCTGACCACAATGAAGTAAAAGTAGAACTCAACAACAAAAGTAAAGACAAAAAACATGCAAACAGCTGGAAACTAAATAACTCATTACTTAATGAAGAATGGATCATCGATGCAATAAAAGAGGAAATTAAAAAGTTCCTAGAAGTCAATGAAAATGAAAACACAACCTACCAGAACCTATGGGACACAGCTAAGGCAGTCTTGAGAGGAAAGTTTATAGCCATGAGTGCATATATTAAAAAGATTGAAAGATCCCAAATCAATGACCTAATGATACATCTCAAACTCCTAGAAAAACAAGAACAAGCAAATCCCAAAACAAATAGAAGGAGAGAAATAATAAAAATAAGAGCTGAAATCAACGAAATAGAAACCAAAAAAACCATACAAAGAATTAATGAAACAAAAAGTTGGTTCTTTGAAAAAATAAACAAGATCGATAGACCCCTGGCAAACCTGACTAAAATGAGGAGAGAAAAAACCCAAATTAGTAGAATCAGGAATGCAAAAGGGGAGATAACAACAAACACCATGGAAGTCCAGGAAATCATCAGAGACTACTTTGAGAACCTATATTCAAATAAATTTGAAAATCTAAAAGAAATGGACAGATTTCTAGATACATATGATCATCCAAAACTGAACCAAGAGGAAATTAATCACCTGAATAGACCTATAACACAAAATGAAATTGAAGCAGCAATCAAGAGTCTCCCCAAAAAGAAAAGTCCAGGACCTGATGGATTCTCTGCTGAATTCTATCAGACCTTTAAAGAAGAACTGATACCAACCCTCCTTAAACTGTTCCATGAAATAGAAAGGGAAGGAAAACTGCCAAACACGTTTTATGAAGCCACTATTACACTTATCCCAAAACCAGGCAAAGACACCTCCAAAAAGGAGAACTATAGGCCAATCTCCTTAATGAACATTGATGCAAAAATCCTCAACAAAATAATGGCAAATCGAATTCAGCAACACATCAAAAAGATTATTCACCACGACCAGGTAGGCTTCATCCCAGGGATGCAGGGGTGGTTCAACATATGAAAATCAATAAACGTAATAAGCCACATTAACAGAAGCAAAGACAAAAACCACTTGATCATCTCAATAGATGCAGAAAAAGCCTTTGATAAGATCCAACACCACTTCATGATAAAAGCTCTAAGAAAACTAGGAATAGAAGGAAAGTTCCTCAACATTATAAAAGCTATATATGACAAACCTACAGCCAGCATTATACTTAACGGAGAAAAATTAAAACCATTCCCTCTAAAATCAGGAACCAGACAAGGATGCCCACTATCTCCACTCCCATTCAACATAGTACTGGAATTCCTAGCCAGAGCAATTAGGCAAGAAGAAGGAATAAAAGGAATACAAATAGGTAAAGAAACTGTCAAAATATCCCTATTTGCAGACGACATGATCCTATACCTTAAAGACCCAAAAAACTCTACTCAGAAGCTTCTAGACATCATCAATAGCTATAGCAAGGTAGCAGGATATAAAATCAACATAGAAAAATCATTAGCATTTCTATACACTAACAATGAGCAAACGGAAAAAGAATGTATGAAAACAATTCCATTTACAATAGCCTCAAAAAAAATCAAATACCTAGGTGTAAACCTAACAAAAGATGTGAAAGACCGCTACAAGGAAAACTATACACTTCTGAAGAAAGAGATTGAGGAAGACTATAGAAAGTGGAGAGATCTCCCATGCTCATGGATTGGTAGAATCAACATAGTAAAAATGTCTATACTCCCAAAAGTAATGTACATGTTTAATGCAATTCCCATCAAAATTCCAATGACATTCATCAAAGAGATTGAAAAATCTACTGTTAAATTTATATGGAAACACAAGAGGCCACGAATAGCCAAGGCAATACTCAGTCAAAAGAACAATGCAGGAGGTATCACAATACCTGACTTCAAACTATATTACAAAGCAATAATAATAAAAACAGCATGGTACTGGCACAAAAACAGACATGAAGACCAGTGGAACAGAATAGAGGATCCAGATATGAAGCCACACAACTATAAGCAACTTATCTTTGACAAAGGAGCTAAAAATATACGATGGAGAAATAGCAGCCTCTTCAACAAAAACTGCTGGGAAAACTGGTTAGCAGTCTGCAAAAAACTGAAACTAGATCCATGTATATCACCCTATACCAAGATTAACTCAAAATGGATCAAGGATCTGAATATCAGACCCCAAACTCTTAAGTTGATACAAGAAAGAGTAGGAAATACTCTGGAGTTAGTAGGTATAGGTAAGAACTTTCTCAATGAAACCCCAGCAGCACAGCAACTAAGAGATAGCATAGATAAATGGGACCTCATAAAACTAAAAAGCTTCTGTTCATCAAAAGAAATGGTCTCTAAACTGAAGAGAACACCCACAGAGTGGGAGAAAATATTTGCCAACTATACATCAGACAAAGGACTGATAACCAGAATATACAGGGAACTTAAAAAACTAAATTCTCCCAAAACTAATGAACCAATAAAGAAATGGGCAGGTGAACTAAACAGAACTTTCTCAAAAGAAGAAATTCAAATGGCCAGAAAACACATGAAAAAATGCTCACCATCTCTAGCAATAAAGGAAATGCAAATTAAAACCACGCTAAGATTCCACCTCACCCCTGTTAGAATAGCCATCATCAGCAACACCACCAACAACAGGTGTTGGCGAGGATGCGGGGAAAAAGGAACCCTCTTACACTGTTGGTGGGAATGTAGACTAGTACAACCACTCTGGAAAAAAATTTGGAGGCTACTTAAAAAGCTGGACATCAATCTCCCATTTGATCCAGCAATACCACTCTTGGGGATATACCCAAAAGACTGTTACTCCAGAGGCACCTGCACATCCATGTTTATTGCGGCACTATTCACAATAGCCAAGTTACGGAAACAGCCAAGATGCCGAGCACTGACGAATGGATTAAGAAAATGTGGTATCTATACACAATGGAATTTTATGCAGCCATGAAGAAGAACGAAATGCTATCAATCGCTGGTAAATGGATGGAATTGGAGCACATCATTCTGAGTGAGGTTAGCCTGGCTCAAAAAACTAAAAATCGTATGTTCTCCCTCATATGTGGACATTAGATCAAGAGCAAACACAACAAGGGGATTGGACTATGAGCACATGATAAAAGCGAGAGCACACAAGGGAGGAGTGAGGATAGGTAAGACACCTAAAAAACTAGCTAGCATTTGTTGCCCTTAACGCAGAGAAACTAAAGCAGATACCTTAAAGCAACTGAGGCCAATAGGAAAAGGGGAACAGGTACTAGAGAAAAGGTTAGATCAAAAAGAATTAACCTAGAAGGTAACACCCACGCACAGGAAATCAATGTGAGTCAATGCCCTGTATAGCTATCCTTATCTCAACCAGCAAAAACCCTTGTTCCTTCCTATTATTGCTTATACTCTCTACAACAAAATTAGAAATAAGGGCAAAATAGTTTCTGCTGGGTATTGGGGGGGGAGAGGAAGGGGGCAGAGTGGGTGGTAAGGGAGGGGGTGGGGGCAGGGGGGAGAAATGAACCAAGCCTTGTATGCACATATGAATAATAAAAGAAAAATGAAAAAAAAAAGTTGACAGCCTAAAAAAAAAAAAAAAAAAAAAAAAAAGAAAACCAAAGCTTTGGAAACAATGCTAATCTTAAAACAAGTCTATCATGGATGTTAATTGTAAATGACTTTCTATTCTACTTTTCTGTAGGGATAACAATATAGCAGATTTTTAGCTTTTAAAAACACATATTTAAAAAATATATGTATATACCAGAGCATTCATGTTAATGTGTGATTTGAAGATTTAAGGCAGGGATGTAGTATATAATATTTTGTAATTTTTTTGGCCATTGACTGTTTTATTCTTGCTATACCAACCATGGAAAACACTTGAAGAAGTACTGATTAAGAAATACTGAGTAAGCCAAAGCAAAGATTAAACTCCTAGAAAATGTTTTCATAGGTTGAGATCCCTTTAAAATAGTTAAAAACATAGAAATATGTTTTTTCTTCTAAAAATAAAAGATGTTGATGGGAATGTAAAATGATGCAACCTCTGTGGAAAACATTACAGTGATTCCTCAAAAAAATTGACTTTAGAATTACCATGTGATCTAGCAAACAGATGCTTGCACACCCATGCCCACAGTGTTATTCACAATAGCTGAGAGATAGAAGTAACTCAAGTGTTCGTTGACAGGTAAGTAGATAAACAAAGCATGATATATCTCCACAATGGAGTATTATTGAGTGCAAACAGGAAGCATATTTTGTTTCATGCTACAACATGGATGAACCTTCAAGGCATTATGCTATATAAATCAGTCAGTTACAAAAGGTCAATATGTGTGATTCCTCTTATCTGACATTCCTAGACTAGCCACATTCATAGAGGCAGAAATTCTATAGTTTTCTGTGGACTCATCCAAACAGTCATAAAATGGCATAGCCAGGATTTGAACTGACTTATTTTATTTTATTTTATTTTTTTTGTCTCCAAACACTAGAGTTTTCCCCTGCATCATGTCAGGGAAACTATCACATATTACCTCATGACAAAGAGCTGTACTTGATTATTAATTCAAGTTGAAAATGTACTTTGCCTGGAAATCATTAAGAAGTGGATAGGTGACCAGGGAGAGCCAAAACAAGACATCTCCTTGGCCTCTAATGTGGAGATTTCACAATAGCAGGCTTTGTTCTCTGGCTGCACCAAGAGGGGCACTGAGCTTGGAGCATGATGCAGATCTCAGCTGTCCACACCCCAGTTCCTTCTGTGATGCTGCTTCTCAGTTCCTTGCCTTTGGGGTTTCCCTTGTCTTCTGCAGAACTGATTTTCCTGTTTGAACTACCTCCCTTCTTCTGGCATACACAGGTCACCTCAAGGCCACACGTTCACCTGATGGCTATTTGCCTGTTCATTTCCCCAGAAGAATGTAAGCTCTGTATCACTGACGTATAGGAAAGAGAATGGGCTATGGCAGAGACCCAAGAAAGGTCAAATGAGGACAAATACATGTTCATCCGTATCTGTTATTATCAACAGTTCAAGATTTATATAGGTTTGGCTTTTTTTATGTAAAGTACTATGATAGAACAACAGTAAAAAAAATTCTGACATTTGCAAAACATTTTCTAGTCTACAGAGCAATGCTAAGTCCATATCATCCTCCTAAAAACTCTTTCATGGTAGATTATGCAGGAAACCAAGGTCTAGGGACCAGAGTCCATGGTTGACAACTAGTAGCAGACCAGAGTCTTGGACCCAGGCCTTCCATTTCCTGGGTTCTTCCTATAAAACCACCTGTTTAGTAAGCTAAAAATCCACACGATGGAAGACAGGCCATTGCCTCTATATTTGCCAAAATTTTTAAAAAGAGAGTAAACACCATACCGTGCTCTGGGACAGTGCGTGGCTGCAGGATTCTCAATGCACAAGACACTGAGGAACTTTCATAAGCGCTCAGAGAAAAACTTGCTTTGGTACCAGAGAGAATAGCAGGTCCAAGTTCTCAAAGATTTCCAAGTAGTTGTGCTAAAAATAATCTTCTCATTTGTCCCCAAAGAGCCAGAGGCCCTGGAAGTTACTCATCCCGTGCGACTCCACTCAGTAGACCAGTAAAAATGATGGTTTTGTTTGGGATACACTTTAAGTGCTTGCTTTCCTTGCCTGGTAAGTTTAGAAACTTCTCCATCTCTGCGTGCCGTGGCCTCTTCTTCAGATTTGTTTATTTAATTTTTTCACTCTTCATTTGTTTTTCCATTGTGTGGATGGATCAGGAAAAAAATTGCTCACTGAGTAGAAATTAGTTGTTTAACTTGGAGAAAAGAATAGTTTCCTATTCTTGAATTTTTGAGGTAGAATCTTTAGATTCTAGACATAGGATGGTGTTTCATGGATTAACAAAGAACTCTGTCTTGATTTTTACTAAATGTGGCAGGAAAATGGCCCTTCATGCTATGTGCTGCAAGAAGAAAGAAGGCTATGAGTACTGTCCTGATGCTTTCTTTGTTCTTTGCTGAATGGGTAAATGATTGAGTACTTTTAGACTAATATGCCTTTGTTCCAATAGAGATCTGATCGTAACAACTCAAAAGGCAGAATGATTATCCAAACCCATCTTTGATGCAATCAATTTCTTTGTTTCCTTCTGATATGTGTTTCTTATATCTCCTTGGCAACAGCAATATATAATTCATGATGTCACTTATGAAGATTAAGTGACTGAAAAAAATCTTGTTTTTAATCTTACTTTTCCCCTCATTCTTCTCTAATTGAAAGAACTGTTCTCTGAGTTGGGAGTGTGAATGCTGTCTGCGCGTAGGACCAAAGATTTCAGTGGGCTCCCCATTCTGATAAGCTTTATTGTCTGATCTGGAGAAAATGATCTTTTGAATTTTTTGCTTTTCAAAATCCGAATGCTATCCTGGCACGGTGAAACAATGTCTTAAGCGTAGAAGCTAATCACTTTCTCTTTCTAAGTGAGAATAGAATTTTACCATGTAGAGTTTCACAACTGATGGATTCTTCTTTTCCTCCCCCCCACTTCTCCTCCTCTTCTTCCTACATTTTCCTCTTTTGGTGGTGCTGGGGTCTGAACTCAGGGCCTCATTCTTGCTAGACAGGTGCCCAACTGCTTGAGTCATGCTCTCAGCAGTTTTGAACTTTAGCAATTCTTTGTCTAGAGTCTCCTGTTTTGTGCCCAGGGCCTCAGACTCTGATCCTTCTGCCTATGCCTCCCTTGTACTAGGATTGCAGGTGTGAATCCACTGCCTGCAGCTTGCTTGTTGAGATGGATGTCACTAACTTTTTGCTCAGGTTGGCCTCCAACTTCAATCCTCCCAATCTCCACCTCCCAAGTAGCTGAGATTACAGGTGTGAGGTACCATGTCCTGTATGCTGACTTTTGTCATTAAAAGGACTTCTCTTATTTTTTCTTTGGAATAGAAAAATGTCGCCAGGGAACTTGGGTGAATTTTTTTGATCAATAACAGGATAGGTGTGTTCTCTTCCTTCTGCCTTCATTTGGCCAAGGGTTGGTATAAATTATGGATACTCATATTTATGTCCTTGTGTCATTCATACCTCCTCTAATTTCCTTTTAATATTGTTTACTGAATTAAAAATAAAAAATTTAAAAATTTAAAAATATTTTTTGATTAACATGTAGTAATTAATGAAGTATTGGGGTACAATGTGATATACAGTGAGCACTGATTAAATCCAACCTTCCTTTGTCCACCCTCCCCTTGTTCTAACATGTGCCAACCTCTATTATCATGATTCCATATTTGTGTTTACTACACTTTTGGCAATAAGATTTCTTGTATCATTAAAGTATTACAGTTATTTTTTCTGTTCTACAATATTCAATTTTTCCCTTTTTAAAAACTGGTTTTCATTTCAGATAACAATACAATCTGTGTCTTCCTGGATTTACTTTTTCTATACACAGGGAATGAATTTTTGAAACCGTATTGTAAAACATTCAGACCTCAGATGTGGATAAAATTCTTCAATGTCTATTTCCCTCAGTTATTTTCACACTTACTTTAGAAGCAGTGATGAAAATTGGTGGGTAGAACAACATGCTGAAGGGAGCATTGGTTTAGTGCCAAAGGTCAGATTCTCATTTTTACTGCCAATCACTACAAGGCCAAGGTCTTATGCTGTCTTTCCTACGCTGGTGGTTTCCCTCTCAGCATGTGTTTTTGTTTTCCTGTAGTTTTCACTCACTTTTCAACTGAAGTGAACTCAGTCAAATCTGCTCAGTGATCTCAGAACAACTAACAGTGTACTAGTAAGCTAGCTTTCAAAAAGTAAAAAATAAAGTTTAGAATTGTAGCTTTTGTAGGTTCTTGTTTGTAATAATTCACTATGGCCAATTTCAAGGTACCAACCTGACATTTACTGAATGCAATGTTGTGAAGCTATGTGTAGAATTGGCCCTTGCTGGCTGTTATAAACTGGCTCAGCATATAACTGATCTCTCTCTTTCTCTCTCTCTCTCTCTCTCTCACGCGCACACACACACACACACACACACACACACACACACACGGGCATGCACCATTTTTCTAGAGTTATTTTTAAGAAGACGGCTCTCGCTTCTCTATACTGAGCACAAACAGTGGGTTAAGACATTACAAGCATTGCTTCTTCAATCCACACACCCTGCGGAGGAGGGTGATTTTCTTTTCCTCCTTTTGTAGATAAGCAATGTAGGCAACTAGATGCATGGTTAGCATATCTCACACCTCACCTCTATCCATGTATTTCCTTCCTAGGTTGTTGCTAACTTTAGGAGACCAGGTTTCTGCATCCAGACAATTTGCAACTAGGCAGACTGCACAGCACTTTCTTCCTCCTCTTCCATACAGGTGCACTGAGTTCTCTTAGGAATCCAATCTTTTCTTTGTAGCCCCAGAGCCTTGCTTATGTCATGTCTTGTGGCTTCAAGTCCCAGCTAATCACATCCTCCCCATGCCTATCTCTCCATCAGTTTGCCTATATCTTCCTTATGCATGAGTTTCTCCAGAAAGTCTCTTCCTGGTTCTCTCAGTCAGGTACAAGTCTCCCCTGGAACACTCCTAACATGTTATGCACTGTAGCTCACTGATTCTGAACTGGATCTGCTGAATTAGCACACTAGGGGATTGAGACCAGGCATCTGTATATTTTCAAAGCTCTGTGGGTGATTCTGATGCAGCTAGGCTTTGGGGATTTTTGCTCTGTCTACAAATGATGTCCTCTCAGTATTTCTAGACAAGAGAGTTTCAATGGTGCACAACTGGTTTCTCTGTTACTCATCTTGTTCTTTTATTAATTACTTCATCATGTATTTGTTGAGTTGTTACTTTATGACAGATGCAGAATGCTTGATTTTAGAGCAAACATAAAGAGATTCCTTCTAGGTGCAAAAATCTAGTGGGAAAGATAGACATCCATTAAATAGTCACAGAGCTGTGTTTGATAGGATGTTAACTGGGAATTCCCATCATCTTGGAATTTCAGTTGAGGAACCAAAGCAGAGAAAAATGGGTGATCAGTGCCCACACATCTGCTCAGGACTTGTTAAGAATTAGCCGGATCTTACAGTAACAATCATTCATTTTCAATCCATGTAACAAAAAGCTAGAAATTCAAAAGAGATTAATTCTTGAGGAGAGCCATTGAGATGGAGAATTGCTAGCTGATAGGGAATGCTGAAGTGTCTCTCTCTTCCTTCCTATGAGTTGAGGGAAAGGAGGAGTGTCCCTCTCCTACCCAAGTGACAAGGACCCCAAGAGAAATCACTGAAAAGATCAGAAGTGCCTTCGAGAGGAAATGCCTTTCCATGGAATGTTACTGAGCTGTGAGCTGAGAGCTGTGAGGTTGTCCTAGGATGAGAGAGAGAGATGATAAAAAGGCGGTGGGGGAGCTTGACCCTTGCTGTGGATGTGATGGTAGACACTAAGGAACTCTGAAGGTGGAGGCTGACTAGAGACAAGAGACAGGGCATGGGTAGCCATGGAGAGGCAAGTGTCCTAGGGAATCGATGGCACTGAGGAAGGCTGCTGGGACTGGGCCATTCAGATAGGGTCTTTTGAGTCAACATGGAGTCCTTCCAGGGTGAGGAAGCCAGTGAAATGTCACCGAACACAGAAGTTGAGCGAGTATGGGGGTCATGCAAGCTATCATCTGGGTTGTGGATCACCTACACCAGAAAACAGGGCAGCATGGGAGCCCACAAGCCACTGGAGACAGCTAGCACTTGATACCTAGGACCCACAGCAGGCTTTGGCAGGCAAGAAAGAATCATACAGGTGGCACTTGTTAAATATTTGATCACTTTTTTCTAATTCTCTTACCCTCTGACCTGACTCTAGAGGTGCCAAGAGTGGAAGGGTACAATATGTCTGGAACTGAAGCCATAGAGAGTGGACAGACTTTAGATTAGATGTGAAATATCTAAAAATGAGTCACATGAACTGATGAAATTGTTCATGAAGTCACTAGAAGCTAAAGAATTTGCCTGAGATGTCATGAAAGGGCAGGGAAGAAAGATCCAACAAAATTTGAGTGGAATGATTGATGGGAGAAAAATGAAGTTGTTTCTTATGTGAAAGACAGATTCATTTGTTTAATCAACTGAATAAACTAATTTAGAGTGTTTTGAAGGAACAGATAGAGTGCTATGGTGTGTTTCATAGGAAGGCCAGTTGGTCAGAGAATACTTGCCTAAAGAATGACATCTGACCTGAAATAGAGACAAGAGTGGGCATTGATCAGGCAGAGGAGCTGGAAACACTTCCAGCCTGACAGAATGCCATGTGCAAAGGCCCTAAGGTAGAAGAGGATGATGCAGAATAAGGCTACTGAGAAGAATCAAAGAAGAACATAAGCTTGGAGGGAAGATGTGCGTGGATCAAGCAGGGCTCTGTGAGCCATGGAAGGTTCTAGTCTTTATTTTTGGGCAGGTAGGAGCCCCCCAAGGGCTTTGAGCAGTGTGTCTACACTGTTGACTCTCCTTCGACCCTGATTTACAATTACCTGATGTGAGTAGAGGTGGTGCCTGCTGCCACTTTCCTGGTTTTTCAAGGTAACTTCAATAAGTGAAAGGATTCAGTTTGGCTTCTGAACTGACCCTGCCTTTATTGTAGGGAAAGAGGTAGGCTCTCATGAGAAAAGGGGTTTGCATATTTTTTAAAAAGGCAATGTACCCACTCATCGAATGACAAATGTTATTGACTCTTGCTATGTGTCAGGAATTGCCCCAGGCCTTGGAGTCACAGACTTGAGAGAGGAAGATAGGATCCCACTTTTGAATCCACTGGGGAAGTCATCTGCCTGATTTCTCCGGTCTATAAATGAGGAAGCAGATGGAGTGAGAATTGACTTGCTCATATTTATCATGCTTCGATGGTAAGCTGGAACCAGAACTCATGATGCCCAGGTTCTCTTTCCATTCAGAATGGCCTCTCACCAAGACCTGACTCCTAACTTCACACTTTGGCATTTCTGATATACCCTTTTACCTATTATTGTGAATAATGGAGAACTAACACTATAGCATTATTCTAGATCCTTGTCCAAAGCATCACTTTTTATATTTTAAGGAAGAATAAAATAAAGAAACTTTAAATAAAATAAAGCCGGACACCGGTGACTCACTCCTGTAATCCTAGCTATTCAGGAGGCAGAGATTGGGAGGATCGTGGTTTGAAGCCAGCCAGGGCAAATAATTCACAAGACCCTATCTTGAAAAAACCCACCACAAAGAAGCACTGGTGGAGTGGCTCAAGGTGTAGGCCCTGAGTTCAAACCCCAGTACTGCAAAATAATAATAATAATAATAATAATAAAATAGAGTAAGAAACTTTAAAGTAAGACACTTAAAAAGGCCATGTGTGGCCATGTGTGGCTGAAGACTGCACTCCTAGCTACTTAGAAGGAGATAAGAAAGATCACAATTTGAGGCCAGCATGGGTAAAAAGTTCATGAGACCAAATTTCAACCAGTGGCTGGGCTTGGTGGTACACACCTGTTATCCTAGCTATGCAGGGAAGCACAAATAGGAGAATCTCAGTCTAAGCTGGCCCCAGCATAAAGTAAGACAATATATCAAAAATAACTACAACAAAAAGGGCTGACAGGGTGACTCAAGGGGTAGACTGCCTGTCTAGCAAGCACAAGGCCCTGATTTCAAACCCCGCCCCCCAGTTCCTCAAAAACAAAGACAAAACTTAAAAAAGAATTATAGAAAAATTCAAGCATACACAAAGGTAGAGATAAACAGACGATGAGTGCATGTACCCACCCACCAGCTTCAATGGTTACCCAAGGGCACCTCCATTCTTTTGGTCTCCTTTTCTCCCCACCCTTGTATATTTCCAAGAAAATTTCAGACATCATATCATGTAGTCCACAACTACTTTTATAAAACCTAGGGATTTTTATCATCTTGGATAATAATAAAAGTGATTGATACCGTGTCACTCCCTTGGCCCTTGAGACTTTTTAACCAAAAACTTTTACATAGGTCAAAAATATCTTTAAAATGTTCCTTGCAAACCATGGCTTTGTGCACTGAAAATTCTGAAATGTGACTTTATGGGGCCGTCAAGATTTTTCAGTGAAATTTTCTGATTGCATGAAGAACTTTCTGATGATTTAATATAGAAATTCCAAGGAGATTTGGTTTCATTCCAGGCCTATCAGTGGGCCATGGATTCTGGGAAGGAATGTGGTGCAGAGCTTGTCTTCAGTTCCCCAACATGTTGAGGATGGGTGATGCTACCGTCGAGTGTTTTAATTTTTTACTTTACTAACAAAACCCATCATACTCTTTCAAGATCATTTAGGAGACTCTAGAGAACTGACAGTATTTTTAAAATGCTAGATTATCTTGGAATCCTAGAAGGCAAAGGCTAACAGGGTAATCTTTGGGAGCCAAATGGTTGATGGTCACAGAATTGAGCATATCAGCTCTAGAGTGTGTCTTAGAAGGCTGGGCATTGTGACTCCCATCCTCACTTCTGTACACAAAGAAAATAGAGACAGGGTGAAAACTTGTACAGAATAAAAGTCAGGAGGACAGAGCACAAGAAATTAACTCTTTATTTATTCTTCCCCAAGGATGGTGGGATGAACTATATGTTAGGCGAAATTGAGAAGCATAAGTAGGCATATTCAGCTCAATTGACTGGAGATAAAAATCTTCCCAATTCCAGGAAATCTGCATTTAAGAATTCCTTTGTCATTACATCTAAGCAAATAGTAAGTTTATTCAGATACAATTTACAAAATGTGAAATTTACTCTTTTTATGTGTATGGTTTGAGTTTTGCTTGATGCATACAGTTGTATAATCACTAAAATAAATGGAATCATCCAGTATGTGTGCTTTTGAAACTGTCTTCATTACTGCTTTTGAGTATCATTCTCTCATTGTTGAGTGGTATTCCACTATATGGTTGCACCACAGTTGGCTTAGTCTCTCATTGGATGGACCTTTGGTTTGTTTCCAATTTTTGATTATTCTGAATTAAAATTGAAATAAACATTCATGGGTAGGTTTTTGTGTGACCCTTATGATTCCATTTCTGTTGAGTAAATACCTAAGAGTGGAGTCTCTAGGTAATATTTTGTTTACTTAACTTTATCTTGAGCTTATTTACTGTTACAGGAAACTGCTAAACTTTTAAAAAAGAAACTGCCATTGTGAATTTTCAGCAGCAATGTGTGACATCTTAGTTACACCACATCCTTGTCATTCCCTGGTGTTATCAGTTTTGTTTTCAAAGTTCTGCCCTTCGTGTTGGTGTGATGTGGTATCACATGTGATTTTTAATCTGTACTTACCTAAACACCTTGAGGATCTCTTCATGCGATTATTTTCTACAAATTGATCTTTTTTGGTAAAGTATCAGTTCACATCTCTTGCACATATTCAGTTGTTTATGTAAGAATTCTTTACATACTGTAGATACATTTCAGATACGTGTTTTGCAAATATTTCCCTAGGCCTAAAACTTGACTTTTTAGTTTCTCAACAATATCTTTTTAAGAGAAGTGTTTACTTTAAGTGTAATTCATTAACTTTTTTCTTTTATAGTTAGTGATTTTGTATTCAACCTAGGACATTTTTGCCAAACCAAGGCCACCAGTGCTTCCTCTGAGAAGATTTTTTACTTTGAAGTTTTAAAATTGAGGTCTACAATCATTTAAAGTTGAGTTTTTTTTTTTCCATATTGGGAAGTTGCCTATACAAATGGACAGTGGTCAGCCACATAAAAATGGGACTCTGACTCATGACCTTTCCAGGAAACTAATGCTTCTCTTCAACAACTAACCCCAAAAGCCATCCTGCTTTAAGTCCTGCTTATAGAAAGTCAGGCTGCTACCTATGGTAATGATCCAAGAAGCCAAATAATAACATCTGTAACAATCATCCCCAAATAGTCAGGACTTGATTAAGAACTGACAGCCTCCTTAGTTTTTGTCCCCACTTCCAATGTAAGTCCAACCAGAGAAAACCAGATCTGTGCCTCAGAATGCCTCACCTCTAGTCAGCTGCCTCCAGCTTCCCAACACCCATAGCCTCCATCGGATACAACTCAAGTCTTCTCATTTTCCTTGACATGTTCATTCTCCTCCGTCACCTTTGAGGTTCTGACCAAACACACATGAGGCCTGTGCTCCCTTCCACAGCAAGCTCTGAATAAAGAGCCGTTCCTTGTTTGCATTTGGTGGGTCTTTCTTTATCTCCCAGACAAGATGTCAATATGTCCTTTGTTTCATTTCTGTTTGTGTAAATCTCTATTAAGAAGATGAATACAATTTATTGGGGCCCCTGATACATGTGAGAAAGTCAACCTCTACTTTTAAAGGTTTTGCAGCCAAGCAGGGGAAGCCAGATTTTTGCATGAGTTACATCTGCTCAGACCTACATACAGGAATGTACACCTTGTAAAGAGCACCTTTGAGCAATAATCCTGCCTTATTCATCTGTATATCACTCATAGGCAGCCAAGGAATTGAATCCAGAAGTGTTCAATATATGCTGGTTGAGTTAATGAATAATTTTAATTAAATGCCAAGATACAAACAGGAAAATTAGTCTTTAATGTATGTTGATTGGGCTCTGGAGGCAAGCACGGGTGAATATGTACTAACAGTCAAGGAAATACCTCTTTCTGCTTCCCTGAAGAATCTTCCTGACTTTCTACTATGTTGTCTCCTACCTCTTAACCATTCTGTCCTCTTGCAGGCTTTTGCTTTCAAGTCCAACCTTTAGTCTCTCGCTAAAGTGTACCTAAATAGCAGATGTTTAATAAATGAATTAATCATACCACTTTCCTGTGTAAAATCATTCTAATATTTAAAATATGCTCTGCTTTCATTTGATCCTAAGGAAAAACAAATCCACGATCACAAAAAAAAAAATGTGCAAAGGTGTTGAGAATCTACTTGCTGGCACTTGCCAAATTTTATAAATATACTCATTGTACATATAAATTTAGACCTTATTCATAGGCAGTGCCTATGTTAAAGTGTTGATTGAAACTAGATGCCTGACTTGAAAATATTTTGACTGAATTTTCAGTTGGATTTTAATTGAATAAAATCATTCACAACAACGATCATAGTCATAATGATAATGAAGATGGTAGCTAACTTATATTTAATGCTCATATGTGCCAGACACTCTGTCAGCACCTGACATTTGTTTTTATTTTCCCAACAGTTCCATGAAGTATGCCACATCTTAATCTATATGAGGACAAGGAACAAGGACTTGTTCAGCATTAGATCAGTGTGTTGATCATCACGTGACCATTTTGGGAATATTATTACCATTGCACATTTACATAAACTACAGCTTCAGGAGGGTAAGAACCTTGTCCCAAGATACATAGTTGGTAATTGTTGGTGCAAAAGATGAGAAAATGTGGTTTCAAGTGGAACATTCTAAGGTCCCAAGTTTCCATGACAATTGCTTTTCCTAAAATGTCCAGCTAGACTGTGGGTAGAACACAAACAGCCAAAAAACCTTGCTGGGATTTTCATTCTGGCCAGGACCCAGTGGATTCATGGGAGATGAGGCAAAGAGAAAGGAGGAGGCCAGCCGGGCAAGTCTGGTTTTAGCTTGGCACCTGTGGGTAATACCTCCCATGAAGGAAACACGAGAAGCTAAAAGGGAGTTGGGACCTGAGATCTCATCTGTAGCTGAGAGAGGAAATAGGCAACTCCTGACAGCTAGCTAACAATAACCTTCAGCTTGTTAAGAATGAAAAGGACCTGGCTCTAGGGCCCCTCATTACACAGAACTTGGCCAAAGGGCTGATACACAAGGAAAACTCAAGATGGTGCAAACGGAAAGAAGGATTGTTTGTGGCATTGGTTGGAATGGTGAGACCCACCTTAGTCTTGGACTCCCAGAGTACACTGGCAGCCAGAAACCTGCTCTCACTTCCAGCTGGCAATGGGCTGCTTATCCGTTGGTGGGCAGGCATGGTCACTGCAGTGTCCACATGTGGCCTCTTGGACACTGGCCAGTGGATCAAGACAGGGGTCTATCTGAAGGGCTGAAGCTGCAGCCAAGAAGTCTTTGAGAGACTAATTGGGACTCCTTATTAGAAGGCAGCATAATAAATAACATCCATTTAACAAGTACTTCTATATGCTAGCTACATACAGGTAATCCTGACCACATAACGAGATAGGTCTTATCAACTTTTTATTGTAGATGTGGAAACTGAGGCCTCCAAGTGGAAGAATTTGCCCAAGAGTGATAGATTTGGCATTCAAACCCAGACTTGTCTGAGCTCCCAAAATGAGCCCTTAGTTTAAAATGAGGATAGTGATAGTGCATAGATCCTTAGACTGTTGAAAAGACTAATTGAAATAATTTACAGAAAGTGGGTCACATGTGTCCTAGCACCTAGTAGGTGCTTAATAAATCTTAGGTGGGCTAATATTGTTAGCATTATTACACTGCAGCTCTGACTGCTTTCTCTGCTACTTGCCATTGTCTGTCCTGTGTTTTTTTGTGTCTCATTTTTGCAACTGAAAATCATTTAGAGGACCATCAGTGGTACCAGGGAGACCAGAGGCCCAGTGGCAACAAGACCATTCAATGATGCAAACTTCCTCACCTGACAGTTTTGTGACCTTACAATGATAGTGATAACAAGACTAGCAATACTGATTGATTACATTTATTGATTAGTAGGTACTCAACCTAAACTTACTTCTTTCTAGGCATCTCAGGTCTATTCCAGTGTTTTGGTGTGTTTCAATGTCTATTCAGACAGAGGAAGACCCATGTTCCCTGTTTTGATTCTTGATGAAAACATGTGAGGCATTCTGGGGAGGAAGCCTGTGGATAGGAGCCAACTGTAGTGTCAAGAGCTACCTTGGGGGAGGGGCAAGATGGTGGATTGTTGATATCATTATATCAGCAGTGATTAACTACCCTGAAAAAGGAGGATCTGAGGATCCCAAAAGGCACCCATAGGGTCCATAACCAGTAAGAAGCAAAGCCCTCTCCAAATCCACAAATAGTGAAGCAACTAACCCTGGGAAGAACAACTCGCAGCTCAACACTGCTGATCCCATGCCCCTGAAGTTTCTGTGCAGTTCCAGGCTCCATTTCTCAGAGTGCTTTGTGGTAACTCCTATTTCCCAGTACACACAGGAACTCATAACTCCATGCTCCCCTTTACTACATGATCTGCTGCCTTCACCCTGAAACACCCGGGAAACTGGCACCCCTGGGTAAGCAGGACCCATGGTTCTGCTGCTCCGTGGGTAACAGAAGGTGCAAGCCAGCAGACTTGGTTCCCTGAGCTGGCAGCAGCACCACTGTACTGTGCTCCCTGAAGCCCATGCAGCAATCAGGCCCCAGAACTCCTGCTGCCCACAAGCTTGGTTCTTCTGAGCCAGCAATCCTGCCCCAGAACTCCTGCCACCTGCAGGCTTGGCTCTCCCAAGCTGGCAGCAGCACCACTGTACTGTGCGCCTGGAAGCCCTGACCAGCAATCATGTCCCAGAACTCCTTCTGCCCTCAGGCTTGATTTCCCTGAGCTGGGAGCAGCTATCATGGCTCCTGGTAGCATTCACTTGCAAGTAGGCCCCTGGGCTCCCACTACCCAAAGGCTTGGTTCCCCCCTGCCTACAGCATTACTGCACTGCTCTCCTGGAGCCCAAGCCTGGAAAGCAGGCTCCAGAATGCCCACTGCCTGAAGGCTTGATTCCCCCATGCCTGCCGTAGCTTCCATGGTTCCTGGAAACCCATACCCCATTGCAAGTAGACCCTAGGGCTTCTGCTGCCTGTGGGCACCATACAATTCAAGCCTGCTGCCTTTACTGCCCCATGGGTACACTCAACTTGCTACTCAGTGCCAGGAGCTTGTTACCACACACATAAATGAACTCCAGCCTTGAGGCTTTGCTATTCTGCTGATGCCAGGGGGCTTCCCTCCTCACAGAGCATTGGAGCCTGGCTCTCCCTTCTGTCCCTGACAGCAAGAGAGCCCTTTTTCCTTCTTCACAGAGCAAGAACACCAGATTACCCACTGAGGGGAGGAAAACTATAACCTGCTACTCTGCAGATGGTACCAGTAGCCCTGTTTGACAAGGTACACAGACATCCAGTGTTTCACACTGTGCCTCCCTTCAGTAGAGCCAAGTCTCTCCTGTCCAAGAGCTGGAATTCTAGCTCCTCCATTGAGTGGCAATGTTGGTGCTAGGAGGCCTACTCCCCACAGTGTACAGAGACCCAGCGCGCCCCACTGTGACTGCAGGAGAGCCCCCATGTCCCAACAAAGAGCAGGAACTCCAACCACATCACTGAGGAAAGAGAAGAAGTAATCAACACCACAAGAACCCTGCAAGGGGTAACATATCAAGCATACACCTCTCTGAGGAACACTGCTGAGAAGCACCAGGAGAAAAAAATTCAAAACCTCAACTACAGGGGCATAAGGGATCAAAACCCTAAGCAAAAAGAACTCCACATGCGTAAATCTCAATGCAGAATGAAACAGCAAGACAACCACTCTCCATCAAAACCCAATTCCACCACTAAGGATCCAAACACCTGTGTAGAGAAACAACTAAAAAACAATGAATTTCAAAAAACAATAGTAAAAAATGATTAATGACCACAAAGAAGAAGCACAAAAGTTAGTATTTGACTTCACAGAGAACGTTAATAAATAATTAAATGAGCTCAAAGAGAATACAGACAAACTGATGAATAAAATTAAGAAGACTATCCAGGATATAAAAGAGGAAATCAATAAAGATATGGAAACCCTGAAAAATAATCAGTCTGAAATAGACAACTCAATATCCCAAATAAATATCACAACTGAAAGCTTGGCCAACAGATTGGAGCAAGTTGAAAATAGAGTATCATGAATGGAAGACAAAATAGAGGATTTAGACCAAACACTAAATGATCATAAAAGAATCCTAAGAAAATACGAATGGAACATGCAAGATATCTGGGACACCATGAAAAGACCAAGCCCATGAATCATGGGTGCAGAAGAAGGAGAGAATGTACAAACTAAAGGCACTGACAATCTATTCAATAGAATAATAGCTGAAAACTTCCCTAACCTTGAGAAAGAAATTCCAGGTGCAGGAAGCTTACAGTACACCAAACCATCTGGACCAAAAAAGAAACACCCCCAGACACATCATAGTCAAAACCCTCAGCACATAGAACAAAGAAAGAATTCTGAAAGCTGCAAAAGAGAGAAGACAAGTCATATATAAAGGCAAACCCGTTAGAATAGCAGCAGATTTCTCAACTCAAACTCTAAATGCAAGAAGGTCATAGAAAGACATAATTCAGGCCTTGAAAGAAAGCAACTGTCAAACTAGATTTGTCTATCCAGCAAAACTATCCTCCCTATTTGAAGGAGAAGTTAAAACTTCCCACAACAAGGAAAAAACTAAAGGAATTTGTGACCACTAAGCCAGCACTACAGAAGACACTTAAAGGACTTTTACATATGGAAGAAGAAATTAGAGTGAGACATGAAGACTCAAGAAAGAATAAACCCTTTTGAGCAAGCAGACAAATAGACAAGGAATAAGTATAACTAAACAACAGTGTAATAAAACTGACTGGAAACATGCAACTCTGAGTATTAACACTGAATATAAATGGCCTCTGCCCCAATCAAAAGACACGGCATCTAATACCCAACTAATACCCAACTATCATTAATAGATAGTGTTGGGTCTGGGGGATCAGAAGACAAAAATGAGCCAGTTCCTCCACCCCCAAGAGAACTGTGAGCCCTACATCCTGTAAAGGGAAATGCAGTTTCATAAGTTATAGCCCCCGGGGATGCCTCAAAATGCCACAAGATTGATAAGCAGGAGGCACAGAACTGTGTATATGTTCCTGCAAAGATATGTTAAGAGTCCACTTCACTCCTGACTCCTGCCACCTCCCCTCCCCAACAGAGTGTGTTCCTACAAAGATATATCAAAAGGCCACTCCACCCCTGACTCCTAACTCCCCTCCCCAACAAAAAGGACCAAATAGAAAACTCTCCCTCCGTGAATGATGGGGAGCTACCAATTTTCTGGGCTCCCTATCTGCCTGGAAGGGCAGCTTTTCCTTCTTTTCTAATAAATTCTACTTGTGTGCTGACCTTGTTGTCTTGCGAGTCAATTCACTGCCTCACTGGCCAATTGTTTGGCTAGTAAAGGCAAGGACCTTCGACACTGGCCTGCAATAATAGGTCATCCAGACAAAAGATTAGCAAAAAACTTCAGAGTTACTCCACACATTAGACCAAATAGACATGGTTGATATCTACAGAGTATTTCACTCAACAAGTAGGCAATACACCTTCTTTTCTGCAGCTCATGGAACTTTCTCCAAAATAGATCATATCACAGGGCACAAATTCAAGAAAATTGAAATAACCCCCTGCATCATATCAGACCACAACGGAATAAAGATAGACCTCAAGGACAAAAGAAACCCCAGAAAATATTCAAACACCTGGAGACTGAACAAGCCAGTGCTAAAAAACCAATGGGTGACTGAAGTAATAAGAGAAGAAATCAAAAAGTTCCTAGAATCCAGTGTAAATGAAAATACAACCTATCAGAATCTGTGGGACACAGAAAAAGGCTAAACTAAGGGGAAAGTTTACAGCAATAAGTACCTACATTAAAAAAACAGAGACCTCTCAAATAAACTGTCTAATGATGTACCTTAAGCTCCTAGAAAAACAAGAAGAAACCAAACCCAGGACCAGCAGATGGAGAGAAATAATAAAGATCGGGGCCAAGATCAATCAGATCGAAACCAAACATACTATACAAAGAGTCAATGAGACAAAAAGTTGTTTCTTTGAAAAGATGAATAAGATTGACAAACCCTCGGCCAAAATGACAAAAATGGAGGAGGAAGAAGACCCAAATTAATAAAATCAGAGATGAAAAAGGAGGCATAACCAACAACACTAATGAAATTCAAAGAATCACTAGAGAGTTCTTTGAAAACTTATATTCAAGTGAACGGGAAAATCTAGATAAAATGGATAAATTCCTAGACATACATATCCAACAAAAATTGAACCAAGAAGATATTAACCACCTAAATAGTCTTATTACATGCAATGAAATTGAAGCAGTAATAGAGTCTCCCTACAAAGAAGAGCCCAGGACCTGATGGATTCATGGCTAATTTTACCAAACCTTTAAAGAACTAACATCAATACTCCTCAAGCTTTTCCAGGAAATAGAAAGGGAAGGAACACTACTAAACTCATTCTGTGAAGCCAGCATTACATGCATTCCAAAACCTGGTAAAGTCATAACCGGAAAAGAGAATTATAGACCAATATCTTTAATGAATATAGATGCAAAGATTCTCAACAAAGTACTGGCAAACAGCATCCAACAACACGTCAAAAAGATCATACACCATGACCAAGTTGGTTTCATTCCAGGCATGCAAGGATGACTCAACATACATAAATCCATAAACATAATACAGCTTATAAACAGAAGCAAGAACAAAAACCACACGATCCACTCAATACATGCAAAAAAAGCCTTTGACAAAATCCAACATCCTTTCATGATAAATGTTCTGAAGAAACTGGAAATAGAAGGAATGTTCCTCAACATAATAAAGGCTATATATGACACACCTAGAGCCAACATCCTGTTAAATGGAGAACAACTGAAACTGTTCCCATTAAAGTCAGGAAAGAGACAGGGCTGTCTGCTTTCTCCACTCCTATTCAGTAGGAATTCTTAGCCAGACTCATAAGACAAGAGTAAGAAATAAAAGGGATTCAAATAGGGAAGGAAAAAGTCAAACTAGCCATATTTGCAGATGACATGGCCCCATACCTAAAGTACCCAAAAAACTCTACCAAAAAACTACTAGAAATCATAAACTCTTTTGGCAAAGTTGCAGGATACAAAATTAACATACAGAAATCAGTAGCTTTTCTATGTCCCAACAATGCACACACTGAGAAAGAAATCAGGGAAACAATCCCATTTACAATAGCCTCAAAAACAATACAGTATCTTGGAATAAATTTAATGAAAGAAACCAAAGACCTTTGTTTAAGGAAAACTATAAACCACTGATGGAGAAATCGAAGAAGGCATCAGAAGATGGAAAGACCTTCCATGCTGTGGATCAGTAGACTCAGCATTGTGAAAATGGCCATATTACCAAAAGCAATCTACATGTTCATCGCATTTCCTATCCAAATTCCAATGACATTCTGCACAGAAATAGAAAAAATAGTAGTGAATACATATGGAAACACAAAAGACCTCAATTAGCTAAAGCAATTCTGAGCAAGAAGTCCAATGCTGGAGGCATCACAGTACCTGACTTCAAACTATACTACAGAGCCATACCAATAAAAACAGCACAGTATTGGCACAAAACAGACAGGAAAACCAATGGATCAGAATAGACGATCCAGACATAAACCCACTTATCTATAGCCAACTGCTCTTTGACAAAGTTGCCCAAAACCCATGGTGGAGAAAAGACAGCCTCTTCAACAAATGCTGCTGGGAAAACTGGATATCCACATGCAGAAGACTGAAACTAGATCCCTTTCTTTCACTATGTACCAAAATAAACTCAAAATGGATCAAAGACCTTAACATAAGGCCTGAAACTTTGAAACAACTCCAAGAAGCAGTAGGAAATACACTGGAACAGATAGGTATAGGGAACAACTTCCTAAGTAGAATTCAAAAGGCTCAGCATCTAAGAGAAACAATGAACAAGTGGGACTGCATCAAACTAAGGAGCTTCTGCACAGCAAAGGAAACAGTCACCACACTCAAGAGACTGCCCACAGAATGGGAGAAAATCTTTGCCAGATACTCATCCAATAAGGGACTAATATCCAGAATCTACAAGGGAAATCAAAAAACTCATCCCTCCAAAGAATCAACACCCAAATGAAGAAATGGGCACATGAATGAAACATGGAATTCTCAAAGGAAGAGGTACAAATGGCCAGTAAATGCATGAAGAAGTGTTTTAAAAGAGATGCAAATCAAAACAACACTTACATTTCATCTCACCCCAGTTAGAATGGCTAGAATCAAGAGCAATAATAACAACAAATACTGGCAAGGCTGTGGTGAAATAGGAACCCTTATACACTGCTTGTGGGAATGCAAGTTAGTACAACCACTATGGAGAGTAGTATGGAAATTCCTCAAAAAAACAGAGATAGAGCTGCCATTTGATCCAGTGATGCCACTCCTGGGCATCTACCCAAAAGAACATAAGACAGGATTCAATAGATACATCTGTATACCGATGGTCATTACAGCACTATTCACAATAGCCAAGTCCTAGAAACAACCTAGATGCTCCACAATTGATGAATGGATTAAAAAATTGTGGTATATATACACAATGAAGTATTATTCAGCCACAAGGAATAATGACATGCTGTTTGAAAATAAATGGATGCAGTTGGAGAACATCATATTAAATAAAGTTAACCAGGATCAGAAACACAAAAGTTACATGATTTCTCTCATATGTGGAAAACAGATCCAAAGATAAACATGCACACAAAAACAAGCATGATCATATACAAACTCAGAAGTAGGACATGGAACTCAGAGAAAGAGGAAAATGAAAAGAAAATGATAGAGCATCAGTAATATCACATAACATAAGATGTGAAGGTAGACGATATAAGAATGTGTATTGAAAGATGGTGGGCAGAAAGTAAAGGGGTAAGGGAGAGCAATCAAAGGGATTAAACAGCCCAAAGTAAAGCACATCCATACTGGGCATACATTGAGACACTCCTTTGAGCATTAACTTAAATATTGATAATGAAAACCAGGACTGTAAAATAGGTACAGTGTGTGTGGGGTGTGGGAGCCATACTAGTAGGGGAGTGTGAAGGAAGAGATTAAGGTGACAGTATATGGTTGATGGACTTCATATACCTATAAGAAATAGAACTCAAAAACCTCTTGTAATTGCTTTGGGTGGGGTGGGGAGGGGGCTGAAGGGAAAAGACAATGGGGGAAATGTAAATAATATACAATATAAGTCTGATTGGAATTGTCACTTCAGATCCCCTCCCTGTATAATAATATATCCTAATAAAAATTATAACAATAAAAAACAGAACTACCTTAGACCCAATCAATGGAAACATTTAGCAGCAGGTGTTATCTCTTACATAAACATATTCTTACAGTCAAAACAATGTCCTCCACAAACTGTCTTATTGGAGAGAGAGCTGGAAATCCAGCAGTGACCCCCAGTCACAGTGTTGGGGAAGAAGTCTGAGCACTGCTGCTTGGCAAAAGAAGACAAATGCAATGCCTTCTCTCTTCTGTCTCTTGTGGTGGCTGGTGGAGTAAGAATACTGGCTTTGAAGGTCAACGTTATCATTGTCTAGCCATGTAGCCTTGGGCAAATGACTCTGGTCATCACCCCTTTGGAATCATAATATTCTCTTTCATAAATTGAAATTTAAAAATTCTCAAACCAAGTGAAATCTCATTGGCTGATACATTTGTGCTACACAAGAAATGTCAGTTTCTGTTGGTGAGGGGAAGGAATGTTTTTCATTGTTGTTGAGGTGTTGGAGACCAAACCTAGGGCCTTGTGCATGCTAGGCAAGTGCACCACCCCAGATATCAAGGAGCAGCTTTAATTCAGAGACACTCATCTATGCTCTTATTAAGAAATGTGCCTTTGTAGGCATTTTAATTGGGCCCCAGATGTATACTTTTAGGACAGTTGCATCCATGTAGTCAGGAAAACTCTCCCTAAGAAAATGACATCTAAGCAATTCCTGGGAACCTGAAAGATGACTTTTGAGGTGTCTAAGAAGATGACTTTTGAGGTCGTTCAGAATGGGCTTTCCAGGTAGAGAATAAGAGCCTGGCATTGGAAGGAAACCAGGTACCTTGGGGAAAGTGAGAGGAAGCTGGTGAGGCAGAGGGAGAAGGGAGAAATGGTGAGAGATGGTAGAGGGTAGAGGTCATGACAGAAACGGACTCAGAATGTGCTGAAAGCCCATTGGGAATCTTGGATTTGATCTTAATGAAAATAAGGAGCCAGCGAAGAGTATGTTTGTGAGTAAGGAGGTCATACATGGATTTTTGGAAAGATCTTGGACTGCTATTTGGAGAAAGGACTGGAGGAAGCAAGGATGAAGGGATTCTGGTAAATAGCCCTTTTGGGCAAGGATTGGTAAGAAAACCACCCAACCACTGGCCATGCTTCTACTATCACAGATCTGCATCGGACAGTCACAGGCTTGGTTTGCTTGATTGTGTGTGTGTGTGTGTGTGCGTGCGTGTTTGTGTTTCTTCCTAATGTTTTATTTTTCCTATTAGTAAGTTTTTTGATTAGAATACACATGCTAATTTCACCCCAGCACTTACCTTCACGCTCAGCATGCCCAGTATAATTGTCTTAGAGAATTACAGTTGAAATGTAAGCTCATTAAAGAAAATTCATAAAGTAGAAAAGGTAGAAAAATAAAAGTCAAATTATTTATAGTTTTATCTTTCAATAACCACTGTTACCATTTTAGTTTATTTCTCTTTGTTATTTTTGTCGTGTGTGTATACATACATCTTTTATTCAAAGACTTTTAATATTACCTGTGTACGGTTGCTGCTTGACTTTCCTTTTGTCTAATATTTGATCATAAACATTTTTCCTTATTATTATTTGGAACCATTACTGGCCAAATGATATCCATGAAATAGTTGTTCTGTAATTAATGTAATCCTTTCTCCTTCTATTACTGGACCATGAAGCTTTTTCCATTTTCTCCTGTTCTAAATGAGATTACACTGACTTTTTGTACATAAGCCCTTCTCCTTATTTAGGATTATTTCTTTAGGATAGATTCCCGGAAATGGAATTACTGGGTCAAAAGGTTTGTATTTTTTATGTCTCTTTTGGTATGTTGTCAAGCTTCTTTCCAGAAGGCTGTGTGAATTTACACTGCCCCAACCCTGAGTAAAAACAACATTCAGGGAATGTGCATCCTCAAGGCTCCCTTTGTTTCTGGCACACAGACACAGCCACATAATTGATTTGAAAGGCACTTTAAAGGCCAGTGAAGCTGATTCCCACTGTGGAGAGAGCATCAAACCTTATCCCACAGCGGGGTTGGGTGACTTCTCACAAGTCATCTTATACAAGTGACCCAAAAGCTGCACAACCTCCGCCGGGGGCTAAGCTTTCGTCATTGTTAGTCTTCCGGAACTCATACCCTGCCTGACTCATTGTAAATGCTCAGTTTGCATTGCCGAAATTGGATATAGGTGATGAAACATACCGCCTGGAGTGATGTAATTATTTCATTGCCTTCATGATTGACAGCTCTGTGGGACACTGGGTGGCTTCGTGCTGGAATGGAACAGTCACTCTCTGATATGGCCAGGGCTCAAGGGCAAAAGAAGCACGCGCGCGCGTGCGCGCACACACACACACACACACACACACACACACACACTTCCCTGTGGTCAAGGAGTTAGGAGACCAGGGGAGAAGTCACTTGACCAGGGAGTAGTCATATGACTAGGGAGGAGTGACATGATCAGGAAGACGGAATTTATTTCATCTTTCTCATTCAGGACGTTAGGCCCTCCTGCCCTTCCTCTCCTCGCTCTACCCTGATCCAGACCTATTTGTGGCCTTAATTTGGCTGTTTGTGCACTCTGGCCTTCCCTTGCCCATAGGCTATCTAAAACCTACTTTTCTAGGCTTTTAACTTCAGGGAGTTTAGTCATTCCACCGAAGTTTATCTAGTATCTCCTAAGTCCCAGTGACTGGCCATTTGCTGAGGGTGAGAGTTGACCATATCAATCCTGGTGCGTATACACACTTAGTTCTCTCTGGGATTTGCTTGTGTTGCTCTCTTTCAACCTGCAAGGTCTCCCTTTCTAATTCTTCCCCTGGCCCAACCTCTTACTCATTCAATCTTTATTAATTTTCAAGTACACGCCTAGGCATTGGTCAGTATGTTGAATAGACCTGATGAGGCCTGTAGTCTGAGGTGGACTAGGGGCTGGACAGCAGTAGAGACTTCTGCTGGTTTGCTGTGGGCAAGGCTCTAAGCTGAGTGCTTTATCCACATTGACTCACTCAATTTTCCTTTAACCATAGAAGGAAGTTGCTATTACAGCATTATTCCCATTGTTTAGATGGAAAAACTGAGCAAGAGAGGTAAGTCAGTTGCTTGAGGTCAAACAGTCTGAGTGCTCTCACCCTTTGTATTTCACCATCTCTTTTCAGGAAGCAACCATACAAACTAAAGAGGGAGAAATGCTATGAAGGAAAAGAAAGGGGGGGATGACTTCAGCCTGGGGGGCTTGAGGAGGGTCACTTTAAGGAAGGGACATTTAGGAGATACTTGAGGAAGACTTAGCCACAGAAAGGCAGAAGATGAGCCTTCCAGAAAAGGAGGTCAGCATGTGAGTGGGACCTGGGACCGGAGAGGATGCTGGGAATTCTAGGAACTGAAGAGGCAGAAGGTTGGAGTGTATTGGACAAAGTAGCCTAGAAGAGGCTTTTCTCTAGACTATGAACTGCCTATTCTTTTTAAATTGTTTTACTCTCTCTTGTACCTTTACCCCTACCATGGTGATTGTCATATAGTATGTGCTTGATAAACAGTTCAAAAATTTGTTGACTCAGTCACTTGCTGTGGACCAGTCACCGCACACAGTTTTCTTTAATGTGTGCACTAGCTTATGAACTGTGCTTCAAGTCCATATGAGGTGGTTACTGCTCCCCCCCCATTTTATAGATAAGGAATCAAGGGCATAACAAGGTCAACTGCTTTAGCACACTCATTAAGCTATGAAATGCGATAGCCATGGCTTGAATCCAGGTGTGCTGGCAATGAAGACTGTGTGTGAGCATCTGGCTGTATTGCATAGTACCTGTACCTCCCAGTGGGCTGGTGCATTAGAGGAGCAGGGTCCTGAGTTAGAAACCAGAGCACAAGCAAGTATGCGCAGAACTCAGTCCATCTTGGTAGATATGTACAATGGAATAATATTTAGCTGCAGAAAAGAATGGGCTAGAGATATGTGGTACAAGTAACATGGAAGCATCTCAAAAGCATGATGCTAAGTAAAAGACAAGAAATGCCACGAGCTAGATGTGTCTTTTTATATGAAATGTCTCTAGGTCCATCCTAGAGACAGAAAGTGAATTAGTAGGTGTCAAGGACTGGCTGGAGTGTGACATAGTACCTATAATAAGTATGGGGTTTTCTGTTAGGAGGATGAAAGTACTTTGGAACTTGTATAGGTGGTAGCCACACAACATTGTTAAAATATTAAAATCCACTGAATTGTACACTTTAAGATGGTTCATTCTCCACTATGTGACTTTCACATCAATAAAAAGAAAACAATAAAGAATGCATAGGAATGAAATACTCTAGATTCAGGCTAATGGTTAACTAAGTGTCAAAAAGGGTGAAATATGGGGCTTTAGCTAACCCTGTAATTTAAAAAAATAATTGTAGCATAAAACATCTGAAGCACAAAACATAGGTGGGCTTGATTTGGGAGGCTCAGGTGAAGACCACACCCAAGATTACAGAGGGAGCAAAGCAGAGCTGAGATTCTAACACTGTCTTACCTGGCACAGAGCCTGTACTTACTCCAGTGCCTCTAACCCTGGACAAAGCTTAGCTTGTAGAAGGTGCTGGATAAATACTTATTCAATTAAGTAATGAGTGATAGCAAAATGAAATAATTTAAGTGACTTATTATTTTGGTTAAGATGTTTTGAATTGAAAGCCATGGGGAAATACAGATTGATTGAGGAAATATAAAGTGGTGCTGTGAAAAATATTGATAGCTATTTGCAAAGAGTCTGAAAATTGAGCAAGTCCTTTGTCCTGACACTTTCAGTCTTAGGATTTAATTTTTAGAAAACAATTAAAAGTCAAAGTGTATATATAAGGATGTTGATCATGTGAAACTCCATCTTTTGATTGTTAGAAATTATTTCTTCTAAATTAGTGATTATGTCAATGGCACATCAACAAATGGATTGTTTACAGTCATTAAATATCTATGTGCTGTAAGGACATTTAATGGCAAAAGCAAATACTTATACTGCTTAAGAGAAAATGTAAACTACCAAATGGTATCTCTAGTTTGGAAAATTCATTCTGGTTTAAAAATAATACATGCATCAGATAAAAGGTAGTGTGTCTATTTTGCTGTGTGGAGGAGTTAAGGATAGTATGTATTTGCAATTTTCATTTCTATTGTGTTTCCCTTTTCCTGCAAGGAGCAATGGTAAACACATTCTTGTTAGTCTTAGAAGTCAATCAATGTTGCATGAAAACAGAACAAATCCACTCTACCCACTCTATAGATAAAATCCTCGGCAAGTGAAAAGAAATGTGCACTTCCTCAAAGAAATAAAGATCCAGTAATATAAAAGACTATTTTGGGACATTTTTTCATGATGTGTTTCCTCTTCCTCTTCCTTCCCTTTTTTCTCTTTTGATCCTTCAGTGTACAATTCTAGCATCTTCTCTGGCTGGAATCAGACTTAGATATTTGGTTAATGTCCCAAATACTCTTTTTCTATGCTTTCTCAATGAGAAATTTGAAAGCAAGGATGCTTGGATTTTAGACATCTGGGAGTGGCCAAGATTTTGGACTGTTTTGTGAAAAGATGTATTTGTTAAGTTGAGCAAGTGTGAAACAAATGCTTTCAGCGTGTCAATTAATCTAAGTGGCCTGAGTGCTGTAAAGGTTCTCTCACTCGTGTTTTATGATGTTTGGTTTCATAAAAATATATTTGGTTTCAAGGCATTGGCTCCTGTTCTCTGTTGACTAGGAACAAATTTGGAGCATGGAAGGCATTTTGAATTTTATCCCAAACCTAGCTTGTTTTTTAATCATCATTTGGAACTCTATGATGACTATGACTAAAACATTTTGTGAGTTCATGAAAACATTTATTTTGTCGGACAAAAATAAAACCACTAGAATCAGGAGTAAATGACACCTTGTTTTGTCAAAGGAGTCCTGGTGGAGGGTATCAATGATGCATTTAGAAGACTCTGACCCTTATCACAATGAGGAGAAATGGAGATACTCTAAATTTAGGTCACAGATTATAAAATGCAAAGGAGGCAAAACAAAAGGATTTTCTAGTTAAGTTGGGGAACTTCAGCCTGATTTATAACAGCTGTGATGCAGGCAGAGTTCTCTTTTGAACACACTGGAGTTGAAGTTACTAATGTGCTCAATGGCATAAATTTTGTATGTACCCCCAAAAGCCACATTAGAACATTCCTTAGCTTTAATCATGGGGCAAGCTTGTGTTATAATGCTTAGTGCAAAAGCCTTCCACAAAAATATGTGTGTATGATTTTGTAAGGGGAAAGATAAGAAGTAAGAAAAAAACCCTCCTATATTAAAGACAAAAATATAAACCAGAGAGAAATATATGAAAATGTTAATTGTGTTTTGTTATGATCCTGAAACTAGGTTTGTTACTTTCTCCTTTTCTCTGTTTTTGAAAATTTTAATGATTGTGCATTATTTTTTATAATAAAAGATTCACTCGCTCAACCAATACCAATTATGAAGTTTACAGATTTAAAGATGATTAAATCACTTCTCTGCCTCAAAGGAGCTTGTGGCGCTCTAGGAGAGAGACAAGTAGGTTAAGAAGCATGTAGTTGTTTTGAGAGAGCTATACTTGAGGTCCAGATGTGAGCTGAAAAGCCAGTGGCCATTATCTTTGTGTGCAGAGAGTCAAAATTTAGAACAATGAAATTCATATTATTATATTGACAATATTCCATGTGCCTGAAAGGAAGTATCATCTCTTGAACTCTAGCCTGTTTTCTTTAGCTACATGTGTGTTTGAGAGGATGGGGCCTAAAAAACTGAGACACCCACTTTGTAGGGGCTGAATTAGGAGCACAGAATTAGGGTTGTCACTTTGCAATTTGTCAATTTGAGAAATGTAACAAATGTCTCTGAACCTTATCTCTACAGAGACTGTAACTTGGTGCTGTTTTGAATTCTACTGTACTAATATGCAGTTACCTTGTTCCCTCACTTACTTTAAACAGATAATTGTCCTTTTTAACTTTAACTGAAGCATAATCCTTTTAAGAGATGCTGAGCAGTAAAAAGCTCAACAAATAAGTTAGCAATCAGATTTTAAAAACAACACAAGCTCTAGATTAGGTCTCAAGGGATTTTCCAAAGAGGTTGTGCATACACTTGGATTCAGTGCTGTTTATTTTGGCTGTTGAGACATTTTCTCGGAGTGTTTGTTAATTTTTAGCATCCATCCTATCCATGATGCAAATGCTTTGGCTTGCTCAGGTTGGTGACTTCTGGGTCAGGAGAGTGTTATTCACTTGTTACACAAACATTTATTCAATGCTGCTCTGTGCCTGTCCTCCACTCAGAGCTGGTGTGACCAGAGTCACTAGCATGTGAGATCCTTACCTGTGTGGGGAGGTAGATGATAAATGCACAGACTGCCAGGTAACCATGGAGATGGGTGACAGAGGCACATGTTGTGATGGACATGTGCATGCAGTGGACAGCCTCCTGTTGATGTACATGTCCTTGGCTTGGTTTCTTTCCTTTGTTTCCCTTTCCTCTCCTTTTTTCTCCTTCCTTCCCTCACTTCCTCCCCGTCCCTCTGCCTCCCTCCCTCCCTGCCTTTCTGCCTCCCTCCTTCATTTATTAATTTATGAGGCAGAGTCTCACTGTGTAGCCCAGGCCTGGCCTCTGATTGCTATCCTCCTGCCTGTGGCTCCTGACTGCTGGGATGACAGGCATGTGCCTCCCATACCTGGCTGCTTGGTGTCTTTAGAAGATACTGTTCCTTTTGATCAAATTCGGTGTCAGTGGTCTTGACAGGGTGGACAATTCCTAGGCTTTGGAGTCAGAGCTGCCCAGGTCTTGGTCACAGGCCTGGTTAAGTTACATAACTAGCCTGCATTGCATTTTTCTCCTCTGTTTTGGGGAAAAGGCTGCTCCCTGCTAGGGTTGTCAAGAGAAGGAAATGGATTAAGGTATGTGAAATGGCACCCTTTAGAAGTTCAAACACTGAGAGGGCTGACACATGTCTTCTTTATTCTCTCTGTGCCTCCTCTGTTGACTCTTCTGGGACTACTGGAATGCTAACTTTACAATTTTCCCTTCCTGCAAAGTCTCCAGGAAAGTAGCTCTGCATGCATATTTCTGTCTTTTCAGGCTATCTTTAACTTTATTCACTCCTTGGGTGTAATAGGCTGCATAATTGCCTCCCAAAGATGTCACATCCAATCCCCAGCATATGACCTTACATGACAAAGAGGATTGCAGGTGTGGTTAAGATAAGAATCTTAACAAGGGGAGGCCATCCTGGATGGTTCAGGTGGTCTCAGTGATCACAGGGGTTCTTGTGAGAAGGAGGCAGGAGAGTCAGAGTTGCAGAAAGAAGGTGACATGAAGATGAAGTGGAGAAAGGATGAGAGACAGATGCAGCACTGATGGCTTTGAAGATGGATGGGGGAGTCATATATCAAGAAGGGTGGGCAGCCTGTGGAATATGAAAGACTTCTCCCCAAGAGCCTTTAACAAGGACAGAGCCCCAGGAACCCATTTCAGACCTCTGACCTCTAGCATTGTTGGATAATAATGGTGTTGTTTTAAGTCACTAAGTTTGTGTTAATTTGTTACGGCAGCAATAGAAAACCAATATATCAGGTGAAACCACACACCCTGCCTGAGCAAGGTATCTGCAGGCAATGGCAAGGACAGGGTTTCTGGCACTGGTTAAGATGATTTCTGAAGCCACCATAGGTGGGTTTGAAGACCACCTCCTACTGTGTGATTGTGAGAAAACAACATGCCTCAGTGTGCTTGCTATTAAATGGGCTGAAAGTTAATACATGCTCAGAATTTCTAAGAACATTGGCACATTGTAGACCATTAACAAATGTCAATGGTTCTTAATATAAATAAGTTCTTATTGAAATGAATTTACTATCTCTCTGGAATAATGGAAGATGAACAATCACTATCAAGTAATGGGTAGAAACTCAGTAGATACTTGTTGAATGAGTCAAAGGATCATTTTAGTTGTATACATATTCATTTGCACTGTGGGAATTTCCTTCGCTGGTGTGTGTTGGGGGGGCAATTGCTATTTATTTTTCTTCCTGTTCACATGTGGAACAAGGCATGCAATATGGATGACAGGAACTGGATGCTTTTCAAACTCTGTTTTGTCTCTTGGTTGTAATTCACAATTGATATTGAAGCTTTCGCAGCCAAATAAAGTGTCGGTCTGTGACCCTTTGCAATTCTGTTTGTCTTTAAGAGATCACAGGCTGCCTTGTTGCTGCTTTGTGAAAAGTTATTCCACTGACAGCTCTGAAAACCAAGAAGAAAGTGCATTTATATGAAATATTTTTGATTTATCTAGTTATGGTAATACTGTTCTCTAACGTAGTTTTTAGAAGACTTGCCATTTGTCTTCTAAAAGTTCCTTCTTGCCTAAGGAACTGATTTGTGATTCAATAAAAACATCCACATACAAAGATATTAGGTGCAGCATTACTAAAAATAGAATTTGGGATAAATTCTAACGTTAAGGAATAGTAGAATGGCTAAGTGTGTGGTGACAGAGTCACTCAGTGGAGCAATATGGAGCTAGTTCCAAGTGTAGTTACAATGACTGCTCATAATAAGAAAGATATTTGCAATATGCCATTAGGAGAAAAATTCAGAGACAAAATTGTGTTCAGAGCTATGATAATTAAAGTTCACATATTAACAACTTAGCAGAAAATATGCCAAAGTACTGACATCCACTGTGTTAAGGTGGCAGAATTGTGAATTATCTTTTCCTTCTCTCTATTTTCCAAATATTTTGCAATATAGTTATTTACATCTCTAAGGGAAAATTAGTTAAATGAAAACATAAAGTAATAAGCCAAACCTTCAAAACAGTGTGGAAGACATCCAAGAAAATTACGAATGTGCACATTTATAACTCTAAATTAAAATGCCTAAGGAATTCTAATTTCCTTGATGGCTCTGATGGCAGGAAAGTTGGGGCGAGAAATTCTGGCCATTAGCACTTAGCAGGGCATGTGGAAACTATTTTAACACATGTGCTTTCTGCTGTTAAGCCAACTGATTTTGTTTCAGTGAAATAAAAGAGAGTTTGGCATTATGATCACTTCAGTAACCTCCACCCTAGAACTAGGGCATGGAGGGAAAAAAGTAATCCTGTCTATAATTTATTGAGAGCTTGCTATGTGTCACACTCTGTGTGGAATGTTTGCACATATCATGTTAATTTAGCCTTGCAACTCTGTTAAGTAGCTCTTATTATATGGATTTTATAGAGAACATGCCCCTGAAAGTAAACAGAACATGCATAGGGTCTTGTGCTCATTGAGGAAGAAGCAGGTTCAAACCCTGGGATGCTGGGGTCTACAGCTCTCTATCTCACCCAGAAAGTCCAGCTGCCCAGCCTGTCTGAGTCCCAGGTTGATTCTGTATGATGTTCTGTTCTGAAGAGGTCTAAGAGCGTCTCACTGGACTTATGTTCCCAACCATGGTTATGCAGTGCAAAATGATTTCTGAAAAATTTATACAACAAAAAGTATATATAGTGAAACTAGTTCTTTCTTCCACATCATCTCTCACCTCCCAGCTTTCCTTCCCCGAGAACACCAGTATAAATGGGGGGTGGAGATTAGATAAATACAGACAGGTACAAGGGACCTATTCCCAACATCTAATGACTTAGAATCTCCTAATCCATCTAGGAGCGCAGATTTTCAACAAGCTTCCCAGATAATTTGGACAAGGGACCATTGCTCTGGTGATATGGTGAGGCCCCAATGAATAAAACAAATGAACAAAAAGCAAATTCACTTCATTTATGGCAACAGTATTTCAGTTACATATAGCTTTTCAGGGATATAAATGTTGGATAAAAGGAGATGATTGTTTTCTAGTTTTTGCCAAATCCAACAATTTTAGAGAGTTCGACATTTTAATTGGAGACGTCTCTGAGCAGAAGTAGAATTGGAACCTGATCCGGGCAGTCCACCTATCTTTGAACCCTAATAGGAGTATCGGAGGGAGCATTGGCAGGGAAAGGCTGGGTGTCTTTGTCTGCTCAGATTGCTATAACACCCTCATGACCTCATCTAACTCTAGTCATTTTTCAAAGGCCGCTTCTCCCAATGCCATCATATTGAGGGTTCACACTTTAACATATGCACTTTGGGGAATGCAGACATTCAGTTTATAACACTGGATTTCTACTTCACTCTGCTAAGGACTCTGCGTGCACTTGGACTATTTAACTTCCCTTCTGGGGATATGACATAAACTGTTTGGACCAGCCCAGCAGTATTCAAAGTGCTCCCTTTGGGAGGCCAGAGCCTTCTTTGGGGTTCAGATGGAGGGGGTGTGGATTGCTGAGCAGACAGATTTCTAGCTCAATAATAGTTTAGCCTCCCCATAATTCCATAAGAGCATCTGCACAGACACACCCACACACATACACACCCAATTTATTTATTTATATGTAGTTTTAATTAAACTACAGACTGTTGAGCTTTCACCAGTTTTTCCACTAACACTCCTTGTCTTTTTCAAGATCCAATTCAGGGTCCCACATTGCACTTTGTGTCTTATTTGATTTTGCCCCTGATTACAACTTTTAGTCAAAGCAATGGCTTCTAAACAATGGCAAAAGGAGATGTTTGCTGCAAGGGCTCAAGGCTGACACTGCAGAAGAGGATTATCTATAGACCAGGTGAACTACAAGGTCTTTGAAGTCAAGCTGAGTGGGTCTTTTAGCCACTTGAGGATATCAGACCAGTCCCAGAGCCTCCCTGAACCTCAGGATTCTCATCTGTAAAGTGGAAGAATTACACCTAATTTGCAAATTCTGAGGATGAAGTGAGTTTGTCACAGGGCACAATTCTTAGGAGTATTCTGGGTACAGTAGCTGGTTCCCAGGTCCATCTGTGCTCCTGTCTCTCAAGTTAAGGGATGCCCAGACCTCATCATGGCTGTATTGTTGGTGCTACCCTTGTGATATTCTTGTCCCATGCTTGACTGAGCCTTTTGAACACTTGCATGTGTCTGGAATAATATTTAATAGCAGCTTGTTCTCCTGTTCTAAGCAGAGATTGTCCGATATATAGTGTTTGATCATACTGTTAACATTTAAAACACGTACCCTAATTCAGTTCTTCCAAATTGGAGAAAATTTGCACAATTAAAATATGCTAATCAGAGCAAAATTAGACTGTGTGAGTAATAAAAGAAAGAAAATAGAACTCAGCTGTAATCAGACCACCCAGAAACAACCTTGTTATCATTTCAGGATCTACATCTGCAAAGATACATATTTTCTCTCCTTTTTAAAAAATGTTGCACTGTTCCATATATTGCCTTTTGTGCATCCTATTGTCCCTTAATACATCTGATCAATTTTCATTTAAGAGCATGTAATTTTGCAACATAATTTAAAAATTATATCAGATGGATATATTGGAATTGTTTTCACTAGTTCCCCATTGTTGGATGGTATGGTTGTTTTTAATTTTTGTTTTTGCCAATAAAATTGCACTAAGCATCCCTCTAGTGAAATCTCTGTGCACTGTTTTCCAATTAGGAAGTTTGAAGCTGGCAGCTGTCATGGTAGCCCCACCCTCTTTTCTTCTAACTTTCCTTTCCAGAATCCCTTGCTCAGTTTGTGCCTGTGTGTC